>NC_028359.1:3581927-3584969 GCF_000741045.1 Vigna radiata var. radiata | reverse complement strand
GTCTAGATTGAAAAATCTAGAGGGCATGGCGCCCATCTTTAGTCTAGATTGGAAAATCTAGAGGGCATGACGCCCATCTTTTGTCTAGATTGGAAAATCTAGAGGGCATGACGCCCTATTGATATAAATGCAAAGTATATGTCGGAACTGGAATACTTCATTGAAAAATATGTGAAGGGAAATAACATTGAAAATATAATTGAGACCGGTCGGTTAAGATTGTACGACTTTAGTAACCGCTTCTGCAAGAGATATAATATTGGAGATATTGAGACCGGTCGGTTAAGACTGTACGGCTTTAGTAACCGTTTTAGTAATCTGCAAGATAATATTAATAATGCAGGAGAGACCACCCAGTCGAGATATAATTTGCTTTAGAATCTTGAGACAAATATAGACAAGCCAAAGGTCTTTGTTGATCATTTGAAGGATTCATCTTAGAATTTGAAGAATTCATATTAGAATGCATCATGGGTGCTTTGTAAGTGTTTAGCTTCTTGCCCAAGAATTGGAGATGTTGATCATGACTAAGTCCTGCACAAATAGAAAAACGATCCAAAATGGCTAAAATGATTATGTCCTCACTGACCGACTTGAGAGAGTCGGATAACCCTTTGTCGTGTTAAAAGGTTTTGAATGTAGCCTCTCGTGCACCAATTGTGCTTTTATGCATGTATCCTGCAGTTTTATGAAACCTTTGAATCGCCAGCGATTGAAGATCATGACTTATGATTCTGCTGAGGTCGACCTGCGTACGACATCTGCTAGATTTTGTTTAAATTTCAAACCTGAATCTCAATTCAAACATGCGTTATAACATATTATGAAATGTAATATATAGTAATTATCATAGGCCTAGTTTCATATGTATAATAATATATGGCAAACTGAAGTGCTGCGACTTTGGTGAATATGTATTGGGGGGCATTAGATTGCTCGAGGAGTGTGAAAATTTATTATGCCCCAACAAAGAAGATGGTGGCAGAGATTCCCTCGATGCTGAGAACGAGGCAATGGAGACAGTGTGTTTCACGGCAAAGGTTGGACGAAACTGAGCCAGTCGACGACGGAAAGAGTTGTGGCGGGAGAGAGGGTGTGCGTGACAGTTGGCGGAGTCTTCGATCTCACTTAAGACGAAGATGAGGCGGGTGACCTAGTGACGCCGGCGGGGTTCTCCGCGATGGCTGACGTCATCGGCAATATTACAGCTGAGTAGTTTGATAGTTGAACGGTCCGGCACCGGTGGCGGATTGTGGTAATGCCTGTGAGTGATATGGAGGCTGAACCAAACGGCGCGACGGTCGTGGTGAATGTTAGTGGCTGGACGCCGCAGCTACTGAGAGGATTTGTCTTTGCGATTAGCGATTATGGAGTCTTGCTTCCTTGGGTTTTCTATTGATTTCCGGCGGAGGGTTTCTTTCTCGTGGTGACTGTTCTCGCAGGCGCGAAAGCTCTTGGTGGCGGAGATATGGTTTTCTATGCATGTTTAAACTATTTTGAGTCTAAAATCAACACCGTGATTATCTTCTTCCGGATTTGGCGAAAGAAAAAACCCATTCTTGCCGTTGGTGATGACACTTCTTCAGGTGAATCTTACGGCCGTCTTGTATTGGGAGAATGGCTTTCTCCATGAAAACTCTTGTTGATCGATGACAGGTAACGAATTTTGCAGATTGCGTAGGCGTTGGGCTTTCCATATCTAAAGTTGCTTCGTCTGTTAGGATCGTCCAAGGTTGAGTAAACAACTAAGTGGCTTCACTAAAAATATTTCTGTATTCGACTTTTGAGGATGGAGGTGCAGATTCGCGCGAGGATGGGCCAACACATTGAGCTTCCCTTTTCTGGATATTTGGATATGGGGACGCAGATTGATGNATGGTCCCGTGAATATATTGAACATATATTAAGAACAAGATGATGTAAATTCCCATCACTATCCTCNGAGAGGAATTTATGTTGACGTCTGGTTTGAAGTCCCCAAGCCCAAGGTGAGGTTGACTCGTTCCGGAACCCCATCAACAAGATTCAATAGGTTTTACTTTTCTCTAAGATACGCAGCACCACCAATCCCTTTGACTAGCATTAAGGCTCGGTGGATTGAATTGGGGTTGCAGTGCCCTTACAAAATCAATGAAGCTTTTGCCTTCTGGAATGCGAAGTGGATAATTATATGAAATAATCACTTTTGCTATCTTACTGTTGTAACGCTGAAATATCAACCGTGTAAGGTTTTGCCCCTGCACTTTCACTCGGGTAGATCACCCTTAGAATCCTCGGTTAGAGTAAAATAACCACATTATATCAAGAGTTATATATGTTATATAACTAACATATATGATTAATAAATGTTTCCTCCAGTAGTGGGATATATTGTGAATATTTATAGTTATATATTATATTATATAACCATTAAATAGCATATATAATAAATAAATAATTGTTTCAATCATGTTTTAAGATTACAAAAGCCTTTCTGTGTGCCAGTACACTTTTTATATACATGTCTGATATGAAATAGCTGTTATAATAATATAACATATATAATAAATGCTTCGGTTATAATTTTGATTTGCACCAATATTGTTTACATATTATATTATATATGACATATAATATATGACAAATCTTTCGGTTACAACAATGTAATATGATATATATGTTTAATATATCATCCATCATATAATGTTTTATGGATTATATGTATATTTTTAATAATTATATAAAATAGTTGTTATAATATCTATTATTAATTTCAAAAATACTTATCTTGTTGATGACGCCTCATAGAGATGATGATTCACGTAGTGTAGCTTTCACTTTGATAAAAGTTTCTGGTGTTGATAGTGATGTCGAGACCGAACGCTCATCTTGGTTTCTTGTGGTTTCTGATCATCTTTCTGGTGTTCTGTTGTTCTTCCATGCTCTTCGTGGTCGCCATTTGGGTTTGCCCTTCGGCCCCACGGTGGACGCCAAAATGTTACGGTGTAAATTTACTGGGACCGAAGTATTAACCTTGAGGACGTCTTCTTCTGTGCTTCTGCC
>NC_028359.1:3551819-3581542 GCF_000741045.1 Vigna radiata var. radiata | reverse complement strand
GCTTTGAGCCCAATAAGATTGTGGCGCTATGGTGGGCTGTTGGCCCGTTAATGCCGTTCGGTTCCTCAGGCCGTTGGAAGTATACTACCGTACATGTATAATTCAAAATAAATAAAAAATTACATTCTAAATTCTATATTTTAAGACGGAAAAAAAAGCTGCCTAAAGAAGATGACAAAAACAGCTTGAGACTGTGACGACAAACAGTCAAAGTGGACGGAGGGGAGAGTTGTCAAGTTTTCTAGAACTCAGTGAACCAATTTTTAATTTTATAAAATAATGAAAATAAAATTAAGTCCTACATCCTAACATTTAATCATGAACTTAACTGGTTTAAATTTGTTAAGAGAAATTAATTTGTACAATTTCTGTAGAATATTTTTTAATATGATTTGGGTTAGAAACTAATATACCTTATGATTAGTGTTGGTGTAATAGATTTTTATACATGTTAGTAATCAAATCCATATTGCTTATACTATATAAAATATTCCTACACAGTCTCAATTCAAGGTACTAAACAAAATTAAATTAAACTAATGCTTTAACACACAAAAAAAGGTTTAAATTTTGGTTTGATTTATTATAATTTATTGATGAACTGGGATACACAAAAGATATCGAAAGCCTTTCCCAATAGGACAAAACAAAAATAAGAAAGGAAACACTGTGTAACACACTGAAAGCAAAGTTTTAGATAATTAAGAACGTTGGCAATAATCTAAGGATTGGCCAAAAGGTAAGCCTCAATGACTTTGAAAAGAGCATCACTCTTGGCTTTACCAGCTTTGAGCTCATCTTCATTGGGTGAAGCTTCTCCTTTGCTGTGATATTTTATGCTCAGCTTTACGACTGAGCCTCCGTTGGGGCCATCACTCAGTATGGTGTCGATGGTAATCTTTTCTGCAGTGTTTGGCAAAGCAGCACCTCCAACTATGCTGTAGCTGTATCCCAAGTTAGCCTCGTCTATTCCTTCTATTTTGTGCAACACAAACTTTGTCTCCCCATCTGCTCATTCGTTCACCACATTCACATATTAAATCACTTCATTTTATATGTAAACATTGAAAATGTAAAGAAAATGAAGAAATACGTACCCTCAAGGAAAGAGATCTTCTTGATGGTTCCAGGGCCACCGTTGCCCTCAACGATTTCAACACTCTTGAAGGAATCAACAGCCTTTGGGACGATGTTGTCGGCGTCTTTGACAAGAGCCTTGTAAAGGATAGAAGGAGCCACGGGAGAAGTGGTTTGATCCTCGAATGTGAAAACAGCCATGGATTCTAAATGAGATAACGAAACAGAAGAGAATATAAAATAGGAGAATAGAAGGAGATGTTTGCTGTGTGAGTTTAGCAGATGAGAAACCTCTATTTATAAGCACAATGATATCACTGTGTTTGTTTCTATGATATAAGATTATTAGACTATTCATTCGTTCTTTGTTTACCCATATTATATTTTCTCTCTAAATAAACAATATTCTTAGAGATAGTATGTCATCAAGCATTATTCTTTCTTATTTTTATATTTTCTAGTGTTTGTCAAATATTGCGATTGAGAACCTTTCAAATTCAAAGAAGATAAGTTGTATACACGTCAATCTTGAGTTCAACGATGGCGACTGTTTGCTGTAGATGTGGTAATAGATAATTTGAGAGGGAACTACGTTAATTCTGTCTCGTGCTTTTCGACTTCCCACAATTTAATATTTATAAACATTACATTGTTATTATAATTATTATTTTAGTTTATAACTTATTCATTGTATTAAGTTATTAAATAAAATATCATAAAATTAATAAAGCAAATAAAATAGTTAAAAACACATAATATTAATATAATATACCATTATCATAATATAATATACACACACAAATATACATGAAAGGTTTTTCAAAACAAAAATAACTCATACCAAACATTGAAAAAAAAAAACTTTCAAAATAAGTGCATGGCATCCTCACTTCTCAATAAAGAAGTGATCATCACAAAATAACAACAAAACATAGAAATAAACTGAGTAAACTAGTGAACCAAAATACTTTCCTGAATTATTTAAATTATTCCATATATATAAACAAAATAAAAAAATACAACACATCACACTTATATTCACACAAACATTAACACTATACTCAATTTTTCGGATACATACATTTGAATTAGGACTTCAATATAAGTATGCATCTGTAGTAGTATTTATACTCTATAAAATCATAAACATAAAGATTATCACAATGATATCTCACCACATGGAATTTCTCCTTCAAACTTCAACAATCACCACCACATATTCACAACAACATCATCATCTCAATAAAACACTATTATACTCACAATCATACCTAAAGTTCATTTAAATCGATATAAATATGCTAAATAGGAAAAAATAAACCCAACATTCAAATTGAACTCAAAGGTCGCCAAACTTTTCCCAAGAACACTCTTGGCGTTGGCGCTCAACATTAAATCTAACGCTCGGCTTCATTCTTCTTGCAAAAATGGTTGCTCAACAACACTTTATAGTGCAATTATTGGACCTAAAATGTTCTCAAACGAAGTTGGTAGTCAACATTAGTATATCACCACTTAACACTATACCAATTAGTGTTGTCAAAATGGGTTGGAACCCGCGGGCCAACCCGGCCCACCATGGGTTTGAGTCGGGTTGGGTTTGAAAAAAATGAAATTTTTTTATATGGATAAATTTTCAACCGGGTTCACTCGGGTTGAAACCATGGTGAACAGGGTTGGCTCACCAACCCACCTATTTTAATTTGATTATTTTTTATTTTATGTTTCAATATTATTAGTTAACATTTTTTATTGTATTATAAATGAGAATAAAGAAAATGATGTTTCAAGAGAGCACAATATTATAAATTTATCCATTCAAAACTCTAATATTATAAATTGATAAATGACACAAAAATTATAAATATTATAAACTTATTTATTTGCTTTTCGGGTTTCCTTTTGGATTACATTTGAGTTGTATATTAATGTTTTTTATTTTGAATTGTATTTAGAGTTTAACATCATTTTAGAGTGAAATTATTTAAATTTGAATTATATAAAAATTGTAATTTTTTTGGATTTTAAATAAAATGTAATTAATTCAAGTGAGCCAACTCGTTTAACCCATCAATTCGTAGTGGACCGGGTCAAGTTTGAATTTTTTTGGCTTGCTAATAAATGAGTCGGGTTGGGTTGGCTCACTAAGTAGCCAACACGTGGTGAGTCAAGCCGAGTTGGTTGGGTGGCCCATTTTGACAACACTAATACCAGTTGACAACAACCACATTTTGTGATTTTAAGTGAACTTGGACGTAATCAATGGTTCAAATTGGTACTCATTTCTCGGTGAGTTGGTTCAAAATAGTTTTTACACATTAAAACTTATATCAATTTGCTCAATTTCTTAGATCCTAAGTTCTCTGAGTCATACCTAAACAACAATCAAATACGAGCAAATCTTTAAAATTATATAATTCAATTCAACATACACACCAATTGAATTCAATTAACATGCAAAAATATTATATTTTTCAAACTCATGCACACTGAAGTAATTAATTTCCCTTATCTTGACAAGATTGATCAAGACTTAACAAGCCAAAACATCATTTAACTCAGAGTATCTCCTTTCGACACCTAAAGACAACATCCAAACGATCTGACCATGTCAATAAATACACTAATTGAAAAAGATTCAAGAAACACAACACAAAAATACATACGAACAAAAAAACCCCACATACAACCAAATTACACACAGAAGACGAGAAAAAGGATTGAAAACCAAGTTATCCCAAAGAAGAAATCAATTGATTGATCTTAATGAGCTCGTCGCAAGAAAAAGTCTTACATATTCCAATCTTTAAAATAAGAAAGAGATAGTAAAAAATCTTAGAGAAAGAAAGAAAAAAACTTTTAAAGAAGAAGTTTTAAAAAAATAAAGTGTTCTTAAGAAATGAGACTCTTTTATAAACTTTTTTTTATATAAAAGCTTTTTATCATTAATAGAATAGATTCTCACTATTTTAAAACACTTAAAGTATACTCTTATAAGTTCTCACATACTTAAAATAAGCTTTAAATTTTAAATTTTTTTGTTAAATAAATATTTAAATATATAAGTTATATATTAATTTTTATTGTGATTTTTGCTGGAGGTAATATTAATTTCATTCTTATACAATTGAAATAACAGTTTTCAGTATTTACTATGGTACTGTTAACAATGTATTAACATTGTTTGTGTAAATAACAAAATGTCATCAAATTTTACTTGTAGGTGTTTATAATGCTATGTAATACTCTAAAAAAGTATTTTATCTACTAAATAAATGTTATGTGTTTTTAAATTGATAGTTAAAGGAGAAAAAATTAAAGATTCTTTTACAAAGATCATATTAACAAGTCCGTATTCAAAAAGATATATTTATAATCTTATTATATATTAAAAAATCTATAGGAGATATCATTTTGAAGAGAAAAAGAAGTTCTCTCATTCAAGAAAAATTAAAAGATTAATGTTAATAAATCTATTAGGATATTGATTAATGTAACATCTCAAATACATTATTTAACCCATAAAGGAAACATCACATAGTCAATAAGATAAATTAGTTAACTAATTGTATAAAGCCATTTATACAATCATCCAAAGTAACTATACATTAACTTTATATACAAGAAGTATAAGTAACAAAACTATGTACAAGAATGGTGTCTCAAAAATCACCAATGAAATGATAAACACTAAGGAAAATAAAATACTAAATTTACTACACTTCAGAATTCTCACCGCCTAATGTTTGTTCAACCGTCACATCATTAAGCTGCTTACACCTACTAAATGATCATCATCCAAGAGAATAACACATAGAACAAACAACCAAGAAACATACAAGAAGGGTGAACTAATTGTAAAATGAGTATGCATGTTAAGGTAAATTCATCATACAAGTTCAAGCACACAATCAGTAGAACATCATTCCCATTCACGCTTACTGACTCAGACTTTGGCCAAACCCTTTACAATATAGTACAAATGTTGAGTCATGGAAGGTTATGCACCTGTGTGATGGAACAAGTGACCCACTCAAAGCTGTCACACAAGGTTAGTTCTAAAAAAACGCCCTTTGCTACCATGAAGAAAGGCCCCCAAGCTAGGACCTCCTGCTCCTTTCACGACATGACTCATCACTTTCTAATTGAGCATGAATGATCATTAGAGTGCCAAGATAACCTCTATATCGGCTTGTTACAATTTATTCTAATCCCACATGAAACCACCGATAAGAGATTCCTCCTTGGAATTCTCATTCACAATATTTCATTCTCAATTTGATAACCTCATGACACATTGTATCCAAACATAGGAAACCATGAAACATCCACAAAAGAATAAAAACAACCAAATCAAGTATCACAAAACATTTAAAACCAACTTGGTAAAAACCCTGTTGATTGGCGTTCAACGCCCAAACTGGCGCTCAACGCGCTGCAACCTAAGATCTGGCACCCAAGTTGGCGCTCAACGCCCTGCAACCTGAGAGTTGGCGCTCAGCCTCATGGCAGTTGCAATACCTCTTTTTCTTTGACCTTGGACACTTCATCCCCAACTTCTACTACTTCCTAGGACCTTATAATCACTAAGAAACCCCTGGAAACACCACTATAACTCCAATTTATCACTCTAAACTAAATTAAGCTCTTTAAGCTACTCAAACTCATTTACACCACTTTTAACATTCATTTCACTACATAAACAAGTTTTAAATGACTCAACAATAAACCCTAAACTTTCCAATTCAACCCAGACCCACTCCTTTAGAAATTCACTACTCAAAACCCCTTATTTAGACCAAAATCATGCAAACACACCCTAACAATCCCTTTATTGCATAATACACCAGATTTTACTGGTTTAAAGTCTCAACAAGTTCTAAATGACCTCAAAACAATATTCATACTTCTACTTTTCTCAAGCCACCATTCCCTCAAAAACTCACCAATTAAAACCCCTAATTTTAATCTAAAACAACAACTAGAAAATGAACTCAATTGCTCTTTCTCAATCTAACTTCATAATATAACTATTTTCGGACTTAAACCAGTTATATTAGGTCCTATAACTTTTACTAAACTGTAGATTTCTCTTTACAGTCATTATTTCAAAAATTGACATACTAACACTCATCAATTTAAACCACCAACTAGTAACTCAACCATTTCTCTTCGTTAATATCATTTTCAACATAGTTTTGCATTTATGATAATGGTTTAAAACACCGTTATTTGTGATATGATTTTGATAATAAAACCACCCTTTTTCACTTAGAAACTTGCTTGGACTCATACTTTTTCAATAAATTGTGTGAATAAGAGAGTTGAGGTTGATTTTAATGATTTTATGACTAATTCCCCTTATTTTGACAAAGACTAAAGTAATACTGAAAGCAGAGATGAAGAGCCAAGAAGATGGAGCTCAAAAGGGTCTAAAAAAGCACTAAAAAGAGGAACAACACGAAGCCCGGGAGCCCAGAATGAAGGCACAAGCGAGTAGAATTGACTTCTGCCACCCAGGCGCCCTCCCTGGCCGCTTGGGTGGCCAAACTGAAGGTTCGAGCCTTACATGAGGTGCTCTCACCGCCCAGGCGGTGTCCTTGGACGCCTAAGCGTCGACTTTCATTGATCAGGCCTTGTTTCTGCTCTATTTTGACTCTATTGGGTCATACATTGTTTTTGCATGTTTCTAACCTTATTTAAAGGACCCTAGGGATCTAGATTTTGTATCTCTAGCAGAGAAGAGCATAACAATACACTCTTTTCCCAATTCTTAGGCTTTCACTCTCATTCTTTCTTCCATTGTTCATAGAGTTCCCCCATGTCTATGGGGAACTAATTTTTATTTGTTGTTGGGGGATGATGTAACCTTGTAAACTCTCATGTATTTGAATT
This sequence comes from Vigna radiata var. radiata, assembly GCF_000741045.1. Classification (NCBI taxonomy): domain Eukaryota; kingdom Viridiplantae; phylum Streptophyta; class Magnoliopsida; order Fabales; family Fabaceae; genus Vigna; species Vigna radiata. The sequence continues at coordinate 3,574,570 of NC_028359.1, read as the reverse complement.
GATTCTTATTTTCATATGTTTTTCCATTAATTGTTAGAGTGATTCTTCTGTTTCAATGCTTGTTGTATTTAACTCATTCATTAGCATGATTTATGAATTGCATGAGTGTCGGGAGGTTCCTTACAATTCAGGTTCTTGTTGAATTACTCTTAAGGGTTATATTGCTCAAGTCTTGGTCGTCTTAATCTCTTGTTCTTCACATCTTATTACCAGGAATGCTAGGAATTGTATGAACTAGTAATTTGGGACAGGCTTATTCACCAAGGGATCGGGTTTAGGTAATTTAGTGAGAGACGTTGGCATTAATGCATAAAGAAAAATTATCATATACATGAGAGGGAACTTGGTGAAATCTAACCCCAACAACATACCCATCTCATATTAATCAACATTCGTTTATCTTTGTGCTCCTTTGCTATTGATCAATTGCATTCATATTTAATTTTATGTTTTTGCATCAAAACCCAATGATCTTTTTTTTTTTTTTTATTTCAGTCTTAATTAATCTTGCTATCACACGACTATTTAGTGCCGAGAGTCCTCTAGGATACGATACTTGATCTTACCATTTTATATTACTTGAACGACTTGGTACACTTGTTGATTTGCCCCAACAATTTACTACCATACTAATTTCAATGTACATGCACTCACACAACACTTATACATACATATAAACGCAACCACACATCATGAAGCATAACAATCACTTATTCACCTAAATTAGAATATTTAAGTTATCATAAACCATATAAACATATCAATAACAGATTGTAAACTTCCTATTACACATATGAAAGACAAAATTAGCTTTCCTTATCTTAGGGGAACTACAACAGCTCTAAAAACACTTGCCCGAAGCTTCCACCATAAAGAATTATAGGAATAAGCCTACAATTTACAAAATGATGATCGAAATTAAAATCTTAGGACTCAAAATTAACCAAGAAGAAACTCAATTGATACATGCGAGATATATTTATACGCATGATCATAGACCGTAGATTGATAGAGAAAAATGATGGAAACTTACTTGCTCTATTGTAGAAATTGATCGACAGATATTGAAGACAACTCAGTAGTGATCTCCTAGAAATTTCCTGATCGTCAAATAGATTATTGAAGTGTAAGAAAACTAAAGAGAAGATAAAGAGAGTTTAGAGAATGAATTCTAGAGAGATAAATTGGGTTTTAAGTAATGAGAGAAATTATATTTATATTATCGACCTATTTTAAAATAAAATAGTCGGTGTCATTATTTTAAAACACCTATCTACCTTAATACTCTACTTTCTAAGTTCTCACAATTAAAATAAAAAAAAAATAGTATGAAAACATATGGTCTTTCTATAAGCTTTTTATTATGTTTTTATATGATTAATCTTTTCGAATGCATGGTTAAGGTCGTCTAAAGAGTCCAAAAACTATTTTTTACTTTAAATTTTCTTACCATCGTTCATCCAAAGTGTTTAAAAGACATATGTAAATGACACTACAATATCAAAGTTAACTCAACGATTGACAATTTAGATAATAATAATACAATATATATAATCACCTACTTTCTTACCTTATTTATATATATATATATATATATATATATATATATATTTTGAAATAAAATTTTTTATTAACAACAACCTAATTACAATTGTTCATAATGATACTTCATCTTAAGTTACTCAACATTTGAGTTAATCATCTTCACAATTAATCAATCATTTAGGTTTTGTGACTATCCGATGATGATTTATTCAGAGTGTCTTACAAAGGTTAATCATCCAATCTGACCATACATTCATATAATAAAATTATTAATAGTTGTTTTTAATTTCTTGACCATGAGACAATTCATAAGATGTAAAATAAAAACATACCTGAATCATGTTTTTAAAAACTTGTTTACTTTTAGTTTCTGCTTTTTAGGTCTTCTCTACGATCAAACAAAAGGCTAATATGAAACTATTCATATGACTGAATGCAGATAGACTCTGGTGCTTTTTTTAAGACGCCTTCTAGACACTTCTTTTCTTTTGAAAAAAATGTTTTGTAGATATTGTTGGAGAAATTGGACTTTCAGTTTTTAATAATAACCAGTTTCAGTTTTTAATAATAACCAGTTTAGTGAAAGTACTTCATACTAAATATTTTAATTGTTTGTAAACAAATATCGCTTTATATTTTTATAAATATATATTTTTATTTTAAATCAATATTCTAAAAGAACTGTTTAATATTTCTAAAATCTAATCCTCGTTTTTCTTTAATAAATATAGTTTTTACTATCAATTTTTCTATGACTTTGTTAATCTAATTTTTAGTACGCATTTACAAATGATACCATGATTTTTTAATCAGTCATATATGATTTTGATGGTTTAATTGTAATTTTATTATTTAAAAATAACTGCATCAAATATTTATTTTACTAATGACCACTTGATATTTTTTTAAAAAACATAAATATTTAATAAATGTATCAAATTATAATAAAGCTTAAAATCATTATGTCAATCATTTTAACGAGAAAAAATATGATTCAAAATTATGACAGAAAATTATAATTATTCCTAAATCAAATTTATGATTCAAAATTATTTATTATAAATCGAAACATTTGTTTATTTAAAGCGCAGACTAAAATCAGATTTATTTAATATAAAAAATTATTCATTCCTGAATATACAATGCACATGCAGTCGCCAGGGTTGAACGTGATGTGTCTGCCATTTAACCTGTTTATTCATTTCTTTTTGAAGGAAACTTCTTCTTTGAATTTGAATGATTCTACATCACTTCACAAACAAATAAAATAAATCCTATTTAATATTAAATAAAGAAAAATAGATTTAAAAATATTACACAGATTATTCAAGAGCAAATAATATTAAAAAAATACAAAACTGAAATAGGGGGAAGACAGACATAAAGATTATTTTTGTTATGTTTTGCAGTATTTGCAAACATAAAGATTTAGGTTGTTTAAAAGAAATATCATGTCATGAGTTATGAGTTAAGATTAAAGTACTTCATACAAAAGTTGCTTAAAAGAAAGGAATTTGATTTAAGAGTGTAAAGAATGAAATGAGACAATAATTAAACTAATGAGTTGGTTCAAGCAGTGAGTGCTATTGCTTCCTTATAAATACATGTCATTCCTCTCCCTAAGAATCACACACAACACAACAGAACACAGTACAACAACAAACATTTTCTTCAATCTCATTTAGAATATTGATCATGGCTGTTTTCACATTCGAGGATCAAACCACTTCTCCCGTGGCTCCTTCTATCCTTTACAAGGCTCTTGTCAAAGACGCCGACAACATCGTCCCAAAGGCTGTTGATTCTTTCAAGAGTGTTGAAATCGTTGAAGGCAACGGAGGCCCCGGAACCATCAAGAAGATCTCTTTCCTTGAGGGTACGTATTTCTTCATTTTCTTTACATTTTCAATGTTTACATATAAAATGAAGTGATTTAATATGTGAATGTGGTGAACGAATGAGCAGATGGAGAGACAAAGTTTGTGTTGCACAAAATAGAAGGAATAGACGAGGCTAACTTGGGATACAGCTACAGCATAGTTGGAGGTGCTGCTTTGCCAAACACTGCAGAAAAGATCACCATCGACACCATACTGAGTGATGGCCCCAACGGAGGCTCAGTCGTAAAGCTGAGCATAAAGTATCACAGCAAAGGAGATGCTTCACCCAATGAAGATGAGCTCAAAGCTGGTAAAGCCAAGAGTGATGCTCTTTTCAAGGTCATTGAGGCTTACCTTTTGGCCAATGCTTGAATTCTTCCAAGTTATCAGCAAGGACCTTATGATATTACATACTGAGTTTTATTGTGTGGAGTGTATGCTTTAAGTTAAGTTCGTTTATAATGTAAGATTGTTTTTCTTATTTGCTTTGGCCTCTCACAGCGAGAGCTGATATCTTTGTATATCTCTCTTCATCTATGAATTATAATAAAGGAATGCATATTTGCATATAAGTTTGAAGTTGTTGTTTGTCTTAAAGAATGAATTGGATGAGAAGAAAGTTGATACATTTGATTGCTTTGTAAATGAAAACAAATTTAACTAAATTATGCCTTGGCTGCAATGACCAATGCATGTAGCTTCAAGGCAATCTAAGAAACTTTGCAATTCGTTTTGAACAGAACTTCTTTGCGTCCTAGAAGGCTAAGGAATGGCAGGAACCATCCATTTTTCCTCGAACCCGAATGTTTTTAGATACCAACAATTTTGCACTACATTTAATCTTGAATTGGTTTCCTTTGCTTTTCTACTTCATTAATATTTTTTTTTTTTATCCTGATATTTTAACAACTATTTTAACAATTTTTTGACAAGAGGATATGTGTTACTATTTTATTGGTCTGTTTGAATTTATTTTAAAAAACATATTTGAAACGGATCAATCACAAATTACCACGTATACATTGTTAAAAAATTATAAAAAAAGAGTTGTTAAAGAAACTTTTTCCTATTTTTTTTTAACAACACCTTAATAGTAAACTCTCGTGTGTGTGTGTGTGTGTATATATATATATAGTGATAAAAGGTGTTTTTGAGTCATGGGATTGGATGAATCAAGGGATGTAAAGTACGCGTTTGAGTGGTTTAGTATGTAATGATGGAATGCATGTGTGATGTCTTAAACAAGTTTTCACATGATTTGGGATTGATACATGGGGTTTAGACCTTAGGTTTTAGTCTAGGAATGTAAATATTCGCGGGAATAATCGATTATATGGGATGATAATCGATTATCCCTTCATGAGTGATGAATTCTGGTGATTTGTGTTAGGATACAAACAGAGTCCACATAAACAATAGATGGACATGAGTTTATATATACATAAGATACCTCCCTTGGTAAGAGGTCTTTTAGAGTGGTACCAAAAGCAAATCCGTGAGGACTTAGCCCAGAGAGGACAATTTACAATTGTGGAGATCTGTGTGTGTGTCAAACCTCCCTACAATTTGCTATGTAGAACCATTAAGATATTCAAGTATCTTAAGTGATAATCGATTATCATGGAGCATTTTATGTATGTGTGTATGTTTCGAAAATAATCGATTATCACTTATTATCATCAATTATCCTAGAGTATTTTTACTAGAAACAGTGTGTTTTGATGAAGAATGAACGTAGACATTGAAATGATTGTTCGGGTATTGAGCCTTCCTTTTACCTTATGTACATTGGAAAGGTTGTTCAGGTATTGAGCCTTCCTTGTGTGGGGGTGAATGTGTGTTCCTTGTCCTTGTGTGGCAAGACTACATATTTCTTAGCTAGATTGCGGGACTACTCAAATGTATCTGTAAGGGAGGCTACAGATGATTTGTAGGGGAGGTTACAAATGTGTTGATGGGGAGGCTACAGGTGGGTTGTAGGAGCGACTATAATCAGTGAGGTTGGGTACAAGAGTGAGACAGACTCTTTCCATTGTGGTGTTTATGGTATGGTGATGCTTATGGTGTTGTTTATGACTGGGATAGTTGTGATGGTAGTGTATCTATGATGATAATCATGGTCTTTCAAATGCTCTAGGTGATGTTATGTTGATAGCGGTGTTACTATAATGGTTATAGTAAGTAGTTAGCTTAGGCGGTAATGAGTGGATAGACCAAGGGTCTATGTATGAGATGTTAGTGATGACATCAAGGGTTAGAGATCAAGGGTCGAGGATCAAAGATCGAGTATTTCCTTATGATTGAATTGTTTATGTTAGAGGATTAGGAATCTTATTGTTATTACTACTATGTATGGGTTGTTTTATTATTGTTGATGTAATCAGTATGTTTATATCTTGCTATTATTATTTTTTCATCAGTAGCTTACCCCATATGTGTTTGTATTTGTGCGTTTGTAAATGATATTATCGATGATGATAGTATAATGTGTTATATGTGAGCAAATGATATTGCAGATATTCCAGAGGCATGATAGATTCATGAGATGACAAAGGAAATGTTTGGGTTTCCTTAAAAAGTTCTTTTGGTATAGACTTTTGAAACAATGTAATTGTAGTTATTTTGTTTCCTTAGTTATTTTAATTATTTTTGGAATAATATAATTGGACAAGGCTTTTGGAACTATTATATGTTTTGAATAAATTATGCATGTTTAAAAGATAAGGTTTTTGAAAAATATGTTTCCGCATTGTAAGAAAAGTTTAAAAATATTTAGTTTTTGTAAACTCGTGATACCCTAGAATTAGAAATGTTACGTCAGTTAATTGATCTATAATGTTTACGTATTGTAAATTCACGGTATCCTTGTTAAGATAATCACGTATGAAATGATGCTTGACCTTAATATGTTTTGCGCGTGAATTAAATGTAGGATTTTAAGATAAACTAATAGTTGTATTATTATCATAGTAGATAGGGATCTTTTTCTTGAAATAGTTATAGTCTTCTACTTGATTTTTGATCCATAGTAGTTATGAGCACCAATAAACGACACACACACACAAATATATATATATATATATATATATATATATATATATATATATATCTTCTACATAATTGTATTTTTCTTCTTACTCAACCACGAGAAAAAGGCTTCCTTCGATGAAGTGACAGTCTCCACTTGTGTTTTGGCTTTCAACTTTGTCTTTGACATAGTCAGCATCGCAATAGCCTTCTAATTTGAAGCTTTCGCTTCCTTTGTAGCATAGGCCGAGATTGGTTTCTCTTATCAGATAGCGAAAGGTCCACTTAACAACATTGAGATTATTTTCTCTAGGATCTGATTAAAATCTCACACAAAGACAAACACTGAACATTATGCCAGGTCTAGACATAATGAAATACAAAAGTCAACCTATCATTTGACGATAAGTAATTTGTCCACTTTTTATTAAGCTTTCATCTAGCCCTATATGCTAGTTGTTGGATGCATTGGAGTATTCATCTCCTTTGCTTCATCCATTTTGAACTTCTTAAGCAGCTCCTTATATATTTGGTCTGATGAATATATATTGTGACTGTTTCTTGCTTGATTTGTAGTTCAAGAAAGAATTATAGTTCACCCATCATGCTCATTTCAAATTCATCTTACATTATGGTGGAGAAGTCTTGACAAATATCCTCATTGGTAATACCAAAGATAATGTCATCAACATATATTTAAATTATGATGAAATCTTGGTTGACAATCTTCATGAATAAGTGGTGTCTACTTGCCCTCCTGTAAAACCATTCTTGATAAGGAAGAGACTTAACCTCTCGTACCAAGCTTTGAGGGCTTGTTTTAATCCATATAGAGCTTTCTTAAGTCTGAAGACATGTGTAGGGTTGATTAGACATTCAAAACTCGAAAGTTGGTCCAAATACACTTCTTCCTTAATATCATCATTTAGAAATTCTCTTTTGACGTCCATTTGATATAGTCTAATCTTGTTGAGCATCGCAAATGACAAAAGAATGTGAATGACTTCTAACCTTTCTACTAGAGCATAAATTTCAGTGAAGTCAATGCCTTTTTGTTGTGAGTAGCCTTTTGCAACTAATTTTGCTTTGTTTCGAATCACTTTTTCGTCCTCAGCGAGCTTGTTGCGATATACCTATTTAGCTCCAACAACATAGTTTCCCTAGGGTAACTATACAAGTTCCCATATATCATTTTTCTGAATTGATCGAGCTCTTCCTTCATAGCTTCTACCAATGAATTATCTTCTAGAGCTTGATTGACATTTGATGGCTTTATTTGAGAGATAAGGGTAGTAGAAGGTTGTTTGTGATACGACCTTGTTCTTACATTCTCGTTCAAACTTCCTATGATTTTCTCTGAAGGATAGTAGAAGGTTGTTCTTGAGTATTAGATGATGTAGACTGTTGGGTTCCCTCCTTTCTTCAGGTTTATCCTTGGATAATTTCTCATATTGAGGCTCTTTTGAATCGTTGAGTATTTTCGATGATGTAGATGTGTTTTCCACTTTAAATGATATGTTGTTTGTCTGCAATTTTTAGAAGGAATTGTCTAGCTCTGACTTGTTTAGGTCAGGTTAATGGTTAAACTTTACATGAATGACTTCCTCTACTTTTAAGGTTCTAGAGTTGTAGGTTGACGTCCTTTACATTTAAGGTTCTAGAGTTGCAGACTCTAAACGCTCTTGAGGTTTCTAAATAGCCAAGCATGATTCTTTCATCACTCCTAGAGTCAAATTTCCCTAAACTATCTTTGATGTTTAGTATGAAGCAATGACATCCAAAAGGATGAAAGTAGTAGATGTTGGGTCTTTTATCCTTCCACAATTTGGTGTTTTATTGACAGTTGGCTTGATATAAACTCTATTTTGAAAGTAGCATACGATGTTACCTGTTTATGCCCATAAGTGCTTGGAAAAGTTAAAATCATTCAACATAATCCTAGCCATTTCTTTTAAAGACTTTTTTTTTTCCTCTCAACGACTCCATTTTATTGTGGAGTCCTTGGAGTTGAGAAATTATGCTTAATGCTAGAGTTTTCACAAAAGTTTTGAAAAATCTCATTTTCAAATTCTCTTCCATAGTCACTTTGGATAAAGATAATTTTCAAACTCTTTTCGTTTTTTATCCTCTTATAGAGTTTACATAAGGAATCACACGTCTCATCCTTGTGAATAAAAAATAGTACCATATCCATCTAGAGAAATCATCTACTACTACAAGTTCATAGCACTCACCACTCATAGACAATTCTTTTAGGTCCAAACAAATTTATATGAAGCAACTTAAGAGGTTGCTTAGTTGGATTTTTTTTTCTCTTGAAAGATTCCTTTACTTATTTGTCTTTCATGCAAGCATTACATAAGATTGTATCATTGAATATACTTCTGACAACCCTCTTACGAGGTCATGACGTTGTAGCTTTGAGATTAATCTCATACTTGCTTGTCCACTCTTATTATGTCATGATATTGTCTCATCTTTCATAAATACCAGACAGGAAACGCTTTCAGATTGTAATTCATTTAGATTTATTTTGTACAAGTTACCTTGCCTTTTAAATTAATATTAAATACTAATAAACTACTATTATCTAAGACTTTATAATGGCCTTTTTCAAATACAACATTGTATCCACCATTACAATATTAACTTATGCTCAATAGATTATGTTTTAGGCCATTTACTAATAAAACGTTATCAATAGGAGGGAAGAGGTTTGTACCTATCTTTCCAATTTCGATAATTTTTCCTTTTTGGTTTCCTCCGAAGGTGATTGATCCTCATTTCTTGCTCCTCAGGCTTAGGAACATACACCCTTTTTCATCATGTGTCGTGAGCAGCCACTATCCAGGTACCATGACGGATTTTTCCTTTTTATCATCAAGCATATCTTGTCATTAGAATAATTTAATGTGCTTTCAACATTTTCTACTACAAGGCATACTTTTGCTTCTTCGTCTTCGTTGGACGTGTCTGGATCCTCTTAGGGGCTCCTCAACACTTTTTTCTTATCGCATCTGGGACCGCATTCAACCAATTACTTTACTTGGTTCCTTATTGGTAGAGGTGTTGACTCTGTGTACATAATTTCCTGCACAACGTAGGAATAGTAAGACTTCTACCTAGACCGCGTTCAACCGATTACTTTACTTGATTCCTTATTGGTAGAGGTGTTGACTCTGTATACATAATTACATTCTATCTTTGTTTTTTTTCTTAGACTATGGCTTCTCCTTGCTTAGGATGGAGCCTTAAATCCCAATCAGCAAAAGAAGGATTCCATCACCACCCTNCCCTTAAAACCAATATATCAAACTATCTACAACTAACAACAACCACGTTTGACCAACTATCCTTTTATTCATCTTTTCAAGCACGAGACACTCAAATTTGATGTGGCCAGGTTTGTTGCACTCATAGCAAAGAACTGAATCTTCCAGTTGTATGTCCTTTTGTTTGTTATGTGTGTTAGACCTGGTGTGTCTACCCTTAAACATTGTGCCTCTTTTTCTCTTCCATATTGAGTGAAGCTTTCTTAATATGAATCTTGTTCCTCGTTTTCATCCATGGAGCCGTGTTCATCATCAAACTCCTTAGATTAATCAGTTTTGAGAGCTTTGGTAGGTGTCCTTTTGATGGCTTTAAGAGCAACGTTTTTCTCTTTTTTGATTAAGTCATCTTGTTGAAGTTCGAGCTTATGTACCTTTAGAATTTTGACCAGCTCCTTCGACTCATACCATCGAGATTTTTCACTATTCAGAGAGCAATAACTTATGTTCTCTATCGTCTAGGAAGACTGTGCATGATTTTATCAATATGGTCAAAATTGTCATAGGACTTCCTTAGGCTCTGTTCACTTCTAAGTAATTTACTGTTTAAACTAATTTGTACAGATGGATTGAAGAATGAAATAATGTTTGTTTTGAGGGAATTGCTAGCAATGAAATGCCATGATTTGCAAGATAAACATTCTTTCTATCACCCGGTGATGTGCGAAGATTTGAAAGAATTTAATATGAAATTCCATCTTTCGAATATTTGGCTGTATAGCACACACTCATATTCCATATCAGAAAAGAAGTAAGCTAGACAACAAAAGCAAAAAATGTGTCTTCTTGGGTGTTAGTGATGAGTCCAAAGCCTACAGACTATATGACCCCATCTTAAAGAAAGTCATTGTGAGTAGAGATGTAGTATTTGAAGAAGAGAAAAGCTGGAATTGGCACGAACATTTAGAAAAAGATAATGCAAATATCCTTGATTGGGAAGACAAGGAAAACGAGGGAGAACAAGAGGACACAAAACCCGAGGCAGAACAAGAGGACACAGAACCCGAGGCAGAACAAGAAGACACAGAACCTGTACAACATGAAACAACGGATAATCAAGTTGAAGAGAGGGCAACAAGAACAAGTGAAAGAAGAACAATAAGATTAGGAAACAACCTGCACGGATGGCTGATTTTGAAACCAATCTATCAACAGAAGCCGAAGAAGAAAACCTCATGGCAATGATAGCAACTGACATTGATGATCCATATTCCTTCGAAGAAGCATGTAAAAGCAAGCGGTGGAGGGAAGCAATGGATACAGAGATGGCTCGAAAGGAACAACACTTAGGAGCTTGTTGTTCTTTCTAAAGGTGTTACACCAATTGGAGTTAAATGGATTTTTAAGACGAAATTCAACAAAAGTGGCAATATTGAAAAGCATAAGGCCAAATTAGTGGCCAAAGGTTATGCCCAAAAATATGAATAGATTACATAGAAGTATTTGCACCGGTAGCTAGACTTGACAGTGTGAAGGCATTATTAGCTTCGGCAGCTCAAAGTGCATGGGAAGTGTTTCAACTAGGTGTAAAAAGCGCATTCCTACACAGTGACCTCTAAGAAGAAGTATTTGTCCAACAGCCTGCAGATTTCATCAAGAAAGCAAAAAAGATCAAGTATACAGGTTAAAGAAAGCATTATACGGGCTTAAACAAGCACCAAGAGCATGGTATAGCAAAATTGAAGCCTATTTTGCAAAGGAATAGTTTGAAAGATGCTCCAGTGAACACACGTTATTCACCAAAAAGGATAATGGTAATATTTTAATAGTTAGCCTTTATGTTGATGATTTAATCTTTACTGGGAACAGTAGGAACATGTGTGAGGAATTCAAAAGTTCAATGATGCTTGAATTTGACATGACTGATTCGGGAAAAATGAAATACTTTCTCAGAGTAGAAGTCATACAAAGTAATGCTAGGATTTTTATTTGTCAAAGAAGATATGCCCGTGAGGTTCTAGCTAAATTCAACATGGTAGATAGTAATCCTGTAAGGAAACTTATTATTCCAGGTACCATGCTTTCAAAGGATGAAAATGGTGTTGTAGTAGATGCAACTAAATTCAGACAAGTAATTGGAAGTCTCATGTACTTGAAAGTAACTCGACCAGATTTGATGTTTGGTGTAAATCTAATAAGCAAGTTCATGGCTAACCCAAAGGTGGACAACAACCAAAAGACTCTTAAGGTATCTTAAGGGGACCACCGAGCATGGCTTATTTTATAAAAAGGATGGTAAAAGTGATCTCATAGCCTATAGTGACAGTGATTATGCAGGAGATTTAGATGATAGAACAAGCACATCTGGCTCAGTATTCATAATTGGGTCTACAACTGTCTCATGGGCTTCGAGAAAGCAACCTGTTGTAAGTTTGTCCACTACGGAGGCCAAATATATCGTTGCAGCTCTTTGTGCATGTCAATGTATCTGGTTCAAAAGAATCTTAGAACACCTGGGTTCGAAAGAAAAGAAGGACGCCAAAATATTATGTGACAACGACTCTATTATCCAACTGTCAAAACATCCTGTTTTTCACGGAAGAAGCAAACATATTGCAGTGAGATTCCACTTTCTCAGAGACTTGGTGAATGATCAAGTAGTCAGCCTAGCATACTGTAGTTCAAATAAACAGGTAGCAGACATTATGACCAAACCTCTGAAACTTGATCAATTTAAAAGGATACGAAGCATGCTTGGAGTTATGAAAGTCACTTAAGTAAGCTAAATGCAACAGAGGCATGTAGCTTACGGAGGGAATGTTAGCCAAATTATTATTTACGTGTGTCAGTTAATTTATGTGTGTCAGTTAATAAAGCTCCAGTGTTCAAATAAACAGGTAGCAGACATTATGACCAAACCTCTGAAACTTGATCAATTTGAAAGGATACGAAGCATGCTTGAAGTTATGAAAGTCACTAAAGTAAGCTAAATGCAATAGAGGCATGTAGCTTAGGGAGGGAACGTTAGTCAAATTATTATTTACGTGTCAATTAATTGTGTCAGTTAATAAAACTCCAGTGTTAAAGAGCTGTTAGATTGTCCTATTATTTAGGAGATAGTTGAGTTTTTTATTCCACTTTAGTAGCCATTAGATAGTGGGTCTGTTGCAGTTTATTTTTCCTGTCATGTAAAGCTTATATAAGCCAACTCTTCTGCATTAAAAAAATCATTCTCTCACATAGCACATTTAGAGTCTTTTTATCTTCAGATTCAACAGTTTTCACTTTAGAAAAACAGAAATAGAAAAGAGATGTAGTTTGGAGAATAAACAACATTAATTGAATAAAATGAAATTATGAATATACAAAATAGGTATGGACCACCTCAGACCGAAGATACACAGAAAAGAAAAACAAAAACAGTTATGGACCATCTCAGACTGAAGATATGTAGAAAAAAAAAAAGCAAAAAGGAACAGATATTGAGTTAAATGCACAACTCATCTAATGGGGTGGTACTGATCAGAAACTCGTCTTCGGGGCAGCTTTCGCAATACGAAGAGCACCAACACTGAGGGAACAATCTCTACCATCTGCAGTACAGAACAATCCAGGGAGAAAGAACCATTCAGGTTGAGAATCAGAATACAAGGGAATTTTAAGCAAATGTTTTTATTTGTATTTATCATATGAAATCCTTCTGGTCTGTTTAGGCTGTCAAAAATATTATGTTCTTGCAGGGTGTCATGTGACACTTTGATTTGATGCTACTAAATTAAATGCATTGTTAGGTGTATATGATCTCAAATCATATCATAGAAAGTATGCACTTAAACATTTAAATAATTATAATAATAGAATAATAATCTTAAATCATAAGGTGGTCAAGAAACACTTTTTTGGTCTTGCTAGCAGTCAGAAAATTCAAAATAAAAAGATTTTGCTAAAATTTATATTAGAAATGCATTGAAAAGAGGGGAATTAATCATACTTTCTAATGAAAGAATACTTTGTTTACACCATAATAGGTGTCCACTGGCTAGGACTTTTGTCCTTTTTTGTTGGGTTATGCTAACAGTTAGTGAACTATTTAAAGTTCAGCTTTTTCTTTTATTAAAATTCATATAAGGAATGAATTGAAAATCACAATTGAGGACCATTAATGACACTAATGAAAAGTTTCCATTGTTTACAACTCAATAAGTACTCACTAGTTAAGATTTTTAGTCCTTTTAACAAGTTTCCCCCTGGTTAGCATTTGCATTTTACGATGTGTGAAAAGTTTCTATTTTTACTCCTTAACTTGTGCCCACCGGTTAGGATTTGCCCTTTTTTCTATAGTAATTGGTTTAGTAGAGAAATTTAATGCAACAATTAAACATGATTTCCTGGCTAAGAAATACAAGAAGTTGACTTACCAAATAGTAAACCAAGTTAAGAATGGGATGGTTCAAGACATCAAGATCTGTATTCTTACTAAATCCAGAAAATGCAAGCTACATCAAAGGTGAAAACAAACATCATGCAAGAAAACAATAACATCAAATAAATACAGTAGCTTTAAATGGGAAGGAACTCACCAAAGCACATCTTATCAGAAAACAAGTGCAACAAATGCTAGTAGCAGACCCAACCTGCCATGGTGAAACGTTAGTCACAAACAGCAATAGCTTTAAAGCATACAGTTTTTACCTCACACAATTTAAGTATATATTTCTCTCTAAGGTTGAAAAGCCTGAAGCAACAAATACTTTAGAAAAACAAACCTTGTAAAGTTTCTTTAGACGGCCTCTAGATTCAATAGGGAAACGCCTCAACTCGAAAAGCAACCTACGCCATGCTGAAAAGGTTAGTGTACAACAAAGGATTGTGTCATCTGAAAGACAACATCTTAGTTAGCTTACCTTCCACCGTAGAACAAAAATCCAAGAAGAGCAAAGAATGATATAACTGCAAAAGAACATTAAAGCAAAGGTCACAATACCAAACAACTAAACATGAAGTTTCTTAGTAGCAATAATCGATTTACATATTCTCCAGTTTCTATTTTAAGGGTGTTAGTTGGGATTTGCAGAATAAATTCCTCTGTTTGCGAATGCAAAATAAGCACTATGCAGAAGCAAAAATTAAGAATAAGAGTAAGCATACAAATATTTTCTATTTCTTAAGGAATCTCTTGAAGAATCTCCCATCTTGTATGAGCATTTCTCAATTCTCACCAAATATGTGAAAAAGGAACCACCTTTCTTCGCACCAATAGCTTCTCATATCCAATGTCTAATACTTCTAGATTGGCATTTTCTTGGTCCTTATCTCAAACGAATTAACGTTTGTATTGATCTTTTCTATCTTCAAAGCTTCTCATATCCAATGATATAATGTGTTTAGAGCGTGAATGGAATATGGTTAGATAGACTGTACTTCAATTATCACAATTCACCTCATAATCATATCGATTGTGTCCATTTAGCTTAGGAAATTCTTCATCCATGGCATTTCTTAGCACACTTCTATTGTAGAAATGCATTTTTCTTCAAAAGTAATAAAATAACCTAATATAGATTTTCTGGAATAAACATCTTTGGCCATATTTAAATCTTAATATCCAATGAGCGTGGAATTTCCATTAACAATATACAAACTCCTTTTGGTAGTTCCTCTTAGATACCTTGGTATCCATTGCCATATCTAAATCTTGAGCGTGGAATTTCCATTGGCAAAATACAAACTCCTTTTAGTAGTTCCTCTTATCTTAGATACCCTTGTGTCCATTCATAGCTTCTAGGATTTGATGAGAATCTATTCTCTAAGAACATAAGCAATATATGGTATATTTCATAGCTTCTAGGAATTGATAAGAATTTATTATCTTAGAACATAAGCAATATATGGCTTTGTACCAATCTTTCATGGCAAAAGACTTGCTCAAATCCTTCTTGAGATGTAATCCTCCAAGTTTAGTTTAGCACTAATAGATGGTTAACTTGCTCCATGTGTATTTCTTCTTCCATGTTTCCGTGTGGGAAATTAGTTTCAACATCAAGTTCTTCAATCTCCAAGTTTAGTTTAGCACTAAAAGATGTCATCCTCACTACTAGTAAAAAAAAGTCTCTTCAAAATCTGTCTTAATAACCCTTCACAACAATCTGTGCTCTATATTAACAACAATTTGTAATGTCAATGTTTTCTTTCTTTTGGCAATCCGATGTCCATGTCGTTCTCTTTTGGAAATACCGCAAATCATGGGACTAGTTCTCCTTCAAGGATTGAATTTCTTCATTCATGAGCATGCAACCATTTGTCATTGATCTTAATGGCTTCTTCAAAGCTGTGAAGTTTCCCTTTCATCTGACATATTTTGTCTCGAACTACCTTAAAATTTGGCTTCCCAGATATCTTGAACTGTTTGAACCTCAAACATAGCATATATTTGCTTCGAGCAATTCTCTTCTCTGAAGAGACTCATAACTCGAAACCAAAGTTCATCTCTGAGTATATGAAGAAAACTTTTACACTCAAAGATACTCACAAAAGGTTCTCTTTCTATATCATACTTTATCGGTATCTCTTCTCAATCATTATTTGAAGGTGAGATGTTCATGAGATTAGTAGCCCTTCTCATCGTATCCCCATATTCCGAGAACTTCGGAATTAAAACTTCAGGAAATTCCCTCTTGGATGAGGGCAAAATAAGGGCACTATGTAAAAGTATTTGAGTAAAAGATTTGTCTTTCTTCTTTTAAGAAGATTGAAAGGATTGAATAGAATGAAATACTCTCCCTATAGGAGATGAAAAATCCCTTCATCGTTCCTATAAAGTTGTGATTATTCACTCTTTATGTAAAAAGATGGATAAAGAGATGTGATTCTTAGGAGAAATGTTTCCTCGAAGAGGAATTCCAACAACATTATTTGAGGGCAAGATGAAAATTAAATAGACACAAAAAAGTCATCAACTAAAGTCATGTTGATAGAAATAACCTGAAAGGAAGAATTCTGCAGCTTCCAAGCCTGTAGCAGTTTTGCTTGCAATCGTGTAAATCCACGTGTAAATCCAGAGGCAGATCTATTATTATCAGGCGAGATGATTAAAATAAAATCATTACATATACTAGTAAGAATTCTTATTTTAAGGACTAGAATGGTATACAAGGAAATCAAGATTGTGCACTTGCCTGTACCAAGTAAATAAAACCATTGATAATAGCATAAGCAGGCCTAAGTTTCTGTGAGGGTTCACCTCTTCCCTGAATACATTCGAGACAGATAAAGGTAATATAATTTACCATAAAATAATGACTGTTAATGTAGTTCTTCCAAAAGAAAGTAAACATACCTCGTTATATATCTCAGCCCAGAACAAGACAAGCAATGTACACGTAGAAAAAAACAGAAGACCAGGAAGCTCCATTAACATCTGCTCTAGTAACTATAAACGTAATGTGATAATATGTCAGAACATGAACAGAAACAATTAAGGGGATAAGCTGAATGGACAAAAGAAAAATAAAGGTTGAAGAAAACGACAGATAGATGAAAGCCTAGCAGAAGGGCAGTAAATTTGTAATTCAGCAAATTTTCTTATAAACTGGTTTGTTATTTATTGCACGGTCCTACGCCATGGATCATCATGTGTTTAAGACCAAACTCCATGTAACTAGTAACTAAGTTTTTCAATTTACAATGAAGAGTAAAAAAAAGCAGGCCACAGTTGGACCTGACCATAGCTGATTATGATCTTGGACTACACACTAATTGAACTTGTTTTATAAGTCATAGTAGATACTAAAAACATGTAATGGACTTCTTAAAACGGGACAAGAAAATACAATTGACTGAAAACTCTTTGGTCATGATATTTATCAACAGACAAAATTAAAAAATCTCGATGAAACTAACTATTTTCATAATCCATCTTCCATTGTAAACTCATTCATTCAAAATCCAAGCTTAGCAAAAGACACGATGTGCTCTACTTTAATCCTACTTCCCTAACCTACCAACAAAAGCAATAAATGAAGTGGGATTAATGCTTAAATTACAGTGTTGAGATTTAAGATTAGAATAATACCTTTGCTCTTATTGCAAAATCACTTTTGTATAAACCGAAAACAACAGCCCTCGCTGCAAGCGTAATATGGATTCATCAAGCATAAAAATAAAAACAAAATAAGCTAACAGAGCTGTTTATACACTATTCACAACTGACATACATCCATTGACAACAAAGTTCAACATGTGGAAAACCTTCTGCATTGCCCACCCATCTCCAGGTGCCCTCAATTGAATTCGCACCAGTTGTACCTGAGAAATAAACAGGTTACGATTATGGCTTCCTTTGCAAAAATCTGGCTTGGGCACAAAAAGCTACAAGCTCATATTTTACCAAGTTCCCACACAATTCACATCTCAAGCAGCAAAAGACAATCATTCACATTCTGCATGAAGAAAACCTACGCATTCAGAGTTAACTGGTTCATAGGGGTTGTAAAACAATGACCCTCATAGAGAAACATCAGTGTTGGATCATAAAAATCTGCTCAGGGGTTAAAGTTTAAATCTTATTGAGATTTGACGAAACGGGGTGTCAGTTGTGTAGTAAAAAAAAACGAAAAAGTGATTAAAAATAAAAAAACTGAAAAAAGTTGAGCCTTTTTCTAACCAGGGCAATAAAGGAGACCAACGTATAAGCGACACAAAGGGCATAGTAAGTGCCTCTCTGCCATTGATCCGAGTCATCAATCTGATTCCACCATTGAAATGCATTCAAAAACTCAGGCTCTCCTTCTAAGAACCCAAAGCTCTTCGTTCTGAGTCCAAATGCCATAATAGGATTGAGAATGACGAACGAGTTAATAACACGGAAAGTTTTTTTCGGTACACTCCACGAAAAGCTAATAGAATGCCACGTGGCAAGGTCCGAACTGCACACGTAAGTGGGTGGTGTTACTGTAGAGTGGTGGCATATGCAGGAGACATGCTTTGGTTTGGTTTCTGAGAAGGGATCAGACGAAGATGAGACGTGATTGATTTGATGTGAGATTGGTAACAACAACTTTTGGCTTGTCACGTAAAAGGATTTATATTTTTACTTGACTTTATCATTTTCCTCGGATCAACCAGTGCAAAGATACATGTCTCGGTTGACTTATTCCTTCAGTAAATAAACTACTGAGAGAAGAAATAAAAACTACCTACTAAATAAATTTTTTTATAAATTAATTTTGTTATTGTTCGTTTTTACTATTTAAAATTATGTATTTATTTTATTTAGATATGAAAACAATAGGAGGGGCAAATCGAACTAAACTTTACTGCACTGCTAAAAACTGAACTGAACTGGAAAATAGTTCAGACAAACTGAACTAAACTGTTTTTTGTTTTATCAAACTGAACTGAACTATACTAAATTGTACTAAATTACAGTATGAACTGAACTAAACTATTAACTGAATTGTAAACTACACTAACTGAACCATTAGCTGAACTGTAAACTGTATTAACTGAACTAGACTATTAACTGAATTGTAAATTACACTAACTGAATTATAAACTAAATTGTAAAGTACACTTATTTTAACAAAACTACAATATAAACTGAACTGAACTAGTAACTATATTAATTTTAAACTGAATTATACTAATTTTTAAACTAAATAGTATAACAATACATATTCTTTTTAATTGAAATTTATTTTAATATTTATTTCATTTTATTTATAAGTGTCTAATAAATTGATTTTTAATTATTTAATATTATTATTTTCTATTTTATTTATTTATTTTATTATTATTAAAAATTATTTTATTTTTTATTTATTTATTTATTTTATTAATAAAAAAAATATATATATATATATATATATATAATTATTTATTTAAATAACTTAAAAATATAAAAATATAAATTATATTTTTTATTTTTATTGATAAAAATATAAATTTTGTAATAAAAAGTTGTCTTAAAAAATTAGTTATTATTTTTTATGTGAACAGTTATTTTTATTAATATTTTATTATTAAATAAAGTTTTCTTAACAAGATGAAACAATTGAACTGAAATTAGAGAAGATGTAAGAGTAGATACAGTTCTCACAGTTAACTGAACTGTAACTGTCATAAGTTCGGTTTTTAAAAATTGAACCCTAAGATAGTATACTGAACTGTTATTAGAAATGAATCAGTTATTTTTAGTACAATATAGTACAGTTAACTGCAGTACAGTACAGATAAGTTATTTTTGCCCAGCCCTAGAAAACACATCTGTTATATGTGATTAATATTTTTTAAATAATAAAAAATAATAGAATAATTATTGTTATTATAATTATAAAATTAAATATATATAATTTTTATTTATTTTGCAGAAAAAATCATTTAAAGGATAAAAATGAAAAATATATGTGAACATCAAATTAAAACACATGTATTGTCTCATGTAACATTCTAAATTTTAGGATGTCATGGATTTATAAAAATTGGTAAATTTAATTTTTAAACATTCATAACTTATTTAAAACATAATAGTTTCAAAAACTTTGTCTAATTATATTATTTCAAAAGTAATTAAAATAATTAAGGAAATAAATGAATACAATTGCATTGTTTCAAAAGTCTATAACATAAGACATTTTTAAAGAAATTCAAATTTTTCTTCCGTCATCTCACAAATCTAACATATCTATGGAACATCTATAGTATCATCTGCTCATGTATAACATATTATACAATCACCGATAATTTCATTCACAAACACATAAACACAAACATGTATCGGGTAGGTTACAGATAAAACAATCATAATAACAAGATATAAACACATTGATTACATCAACAATAATCAAACACCTCATACAAAATAGTAATAACCATAGGATTGTTAATCCTCTAACATAACTTGATCCTCGATCCTCAACCCTAACATCTCACACATAGGTCATAGGTTTATCCACTCATTAGCACCTATGCTAACTACTTACTATAGCCATTATAATAACATCATTATCAACATAGCATAACCTGGAGCATCTTTAATACCATGATCATCATCATAGATACACCACCATCATGGTTATCCCAATCATGAACAACATTATGAGTATCAATGTCCATGAACACCATAATGAAAAAAGTCAATCACACTCATGTATCCTACCTCACTGATTGTAGCCGCTCCTACAGTCCACTTGTAGCATCTCCTACAGGACATTTATAGCCTCCCCTACATATATGCTCGAGTTGTCCTGCAATCCAGCTAAGGAACATGTAATCTTGTCACACAAAGACAAAGAAAACATTGTCACCCCTACACAAGGAAGGTTTAATACTTGAACACCATTCTCTTTTCCACAACTATTTGCCAAAGATAATATCTCTCCCTTTTCAACAACCAATGTCAAAAGGAGCACCTATCTGCAGATAGAACCAAGATTTACTAGGTAAAGCAAGTAGACTTATCTTTCACTCTTATGTTTATCAACCACATAAGTACACTCCAACATTCATTCATGCTTCAATCTTAACCACAAGTCAAAACTAACCCTAAACATAAACACTAATCTCATTCTCTGATTACAATCACATCCTACAGTTCCTCAAGTTTGGTCCATGTTCATTCTTCATCAAAACGCATTGTTTCCAGTAAAAATACTTTGGGATAATCGATTATCATAAGTGAGAATCAATTATTGTGCTTAGTTAGCTTGGCTGATTGAAAACACCATTTTGTGATTTTATTAAAGACTCTTTTGTACTTTATTATTGATCATAATAGATTTTTATTTTGTCTCGACGACTCATGATTTTTATCCTTGTTTTGAAGGGTTTTCCACATTAAAAATTATTAGTGTTTCTTTTTGTTTTGGATTCTACTTTTGTGCTATTTATTTGGTGCTCTCACAAGAAGGGGAATTGATTTCCCGCTACATCATTACTCTTGGTTAAGTTCTCATTATTTTTGGTCTTTTTTTCATCATAATCATAGTACACAATTTATTATTAACTAGAGATATTATATGAAAATTATTTTCTTTTTTGAGAATCATTTAAATCCTTTTAAACTTAATAAATAATGTGTCAAACCATTAATAAATCACACTTTAAAATAGTACTTTCATTATAAGTAGAAGATAAAGAATTTGAGAGAAAAAAATGAATGCTTACTGTATCCACATGTCTTTTTTTCTCCACATACCATAGTTCTTTTGTTCGAAACATTAGAAACAATTTATTTATATTCTAAGTATTTAAAAATATTTAATTAAACCATTATTATGAAAATTAAATTCAAATATTTTGTTATGGTTTGGAAAATCTTACTTTCTTGTTAAAATGAGTAAAGATCTACTTATTCCTAAGAGTCAACAAAATGAATTTTCATCAATAACAACCTTTAACTTATTTTATCATGAGATTAATAGATTATATGTCCATATTAATTATCTCCTATGAAAATAATAGCATTTTTTTTCTTGTGAAAAGCCTCGTAATTCTCTCTCCTCTTTATTAACGTACTAAAAATAAAGATTGAAGACAAAAAAAGATAAAGTAAAATAGTTATCCATGAAATTATGAATTTATCTTTTTTATTTTCTTTTGCTATACATATATAATATAATTAGAGTATTCAAAATATTGTAATAAATATATAATTAAGTGTAAGTATGAATATGATTATATTCCATTTTGTAACATCCCAAAAATACGCCTAAGACATATCAAGTGGATGCAACATGTTATAATAATGTAAAGCAGTTAGGAGTGGATATTCAGATGAAATGTATATACAGTACAATCATCCAAAATGCAAGAGAAGAAATAAAGCTCTACTTATAGCATAGAGTCTTTTAAAAAGAAGAAAAGGAAAGAAGACCAAGTTATATACAATAGATAATAACTAAACTATACTACTCTGCAGCATCTGCAGTATCTGGAACGTCTGGGACATCTAGAATCTGCTCCAGAGGGGCCTCTCCTGCCTCTGCTCACATCCATTATGGATGATCATTGCAAGAGAAAACAAGCACATACA
>NC_028359.1:3544004-3550234 GCF_000741045.1 Vigna radiata var. radiata | reverse complement strand
GAATTTCACACATGCATTTCAGCTACCACTATCACAAATAACAATCTCATTCATGATAACAATAAAACACAGAACAGAAATGAAATCCAGCTTCCCTTACCTCTACATGCAATCAAGTTCACAGGAAAGATCAGTTAGCCCCTTGCATCGTGAGAAACTTGGAAATACCTAAAATTCATCAATTGATGATAGAGAACAGTTTCTTAGAGCCTAAATTTGAGTGAGGATTGAGGGAAAACTACATNCAACAGATCCCATTGCATGATTGTAGCTTCCACACTTACAGAGAAGGAGAAAATGACTTACCGACGAAGGAATTGGAAAATTGATCGGTTGGAAACAGAGCTTTCTACTTCGTGATCGTTAGGGCATTACCAAAACTGGAATTCTCTAGTTCAGTGAGGAGTGGATTTAGAGAGAAGGCAGAGCTTATAGGAGTTTAACTTCTAGAGAGAGGATGTTCTGTAAGAATGAATTAGAATTTGTATTAAAAGCTTTTATTTATTTTTAAGGAAATAAAAATAAGAAAGTCAGGTTCTTACACATTTAAATAAGTAATGTTAATTTTTTTATTTTAATAATTAATTATTTTTTGAAAATATGTTTTTCTTTTCTTTTGCTTAAAATCTATGGAATATTGGTATATTAATAAGTTAATTTTTATTTACTTTTTCTTTGGTAAAATAATACTATCTTTCATTATTCTTCATTCTCTTTCTTTTTTTTTCCTTTAGGAATACATGTTGGAACGAGAAATAGTAGAGAGAAAGAAAGGTTTTCAGAAGAGAACGATATGAAAGTGTAAAATTGTGTATTGCAGTTTGTACAAATGTTGTTTTATAAGCAACAAGTTAACATATTTATAATTGTTTGTGTAACAACTGTCTTGGCTTAAAGTAAACTAATACTCCCCCCTACGACAAGCACGTAGGGAGATTGCATCAATTTTCTTCTCTAGAAAATCAAAATTGTCAACCTTCAAAGCCTTGGTAAAGATGTCAATCAACTGCTCCTCAATTTTGCAGTAAGACAAAACTATTCTTTCTTTGTTTACCAAGTCTCTCAAGAAGTGGTATTTCACTTCTATGTGTTTACTTCTGCCATGACTCATAGGATTCTTAGATAGATTTATTGCAGAAACATTATCTATCCTCAACTACAAAGGAGTTTTTACAGGCATCCTTATTTCCTTTAGCAGTTCTTTTAGCCAAACTCCTGGCAGGCTGCAAAACACCCAGCGATGTACTCTACTTCACAACTAGACAAAGCAACTACAGGTTGCTTCTTAGAACACCATGAAATAGGAGCATTGTTCAACAAAAATATATATCCAAATGTGCCCTTCCTCTCTACTGAATCACCACTATGATCAGAGACGGTGTAGCCAATGAACTCCAATCCTGAGTTTTGTCTCCCAACAAGAAATAGTATCCCATGATCAAATGTGCCTTGAACATACCTAAATAATCTTTTGGTAGCACTCATGTGAGTCTTCTTCAGTTCCCCCATGAATCTACTTAACATGCCAACACAAAATGAGATATTAGTCTACTATTACAGAGAAACCTCATTGATTCGATCATTTGTTTGAACACTGACTCATCTACCCCTTCTTCTGATTCATCTTTCACCAACTTCTTATTAACTTCCATCGGACTCCTTATGGCATTACACAATGACATATTGAATCTTTTCAACAATTCTCTTGTATACTTCTTCTGATGCATCACCAATCCTGCACTAGTATAAGCAAATTCCATCCCTAGAAAGTAGCTTAACTTACCCAGGTTAGTCATCTCGAATTCTGTCTGCATCACTCTCTTGAATTCTTCTATGTGACCTGAGTTGGATCCTGTGATGAACAAATCATCCACGTATAAACAGATGACTAGAAATTCCTTTCATGTGTTTCCCTTTAGATATACACCATGTTCAATAATGCATCTGGTGAATTTGAGTTCAACCAGGCCTTGGGAGCTTGTCTCAGCCCATATAACGTTTTTTGTAGCTTGTAGACTTGGTGTTCTTTGCCTTCTTCAATAAATTTAGGTGGTTTTTGTATGTATACCTCTTCCTCCAAAGGTCCATGAAGAAATGTCGACTTCACATCAAGCTGGAACAATGGCCAACTTCTCGAACATGCAACAACAACACTCCTTTGCTCTCATGTTCAAGTGTGCTTTAAATGATCTCCTCGTCTGCTTTCCAACCCTGGCAATTTTTGCACACTCTTTCTGGCAGTGTGATGTTGGGTAATCCAAGAACCATTCCTTTCATATCAAGTTGCTACAAGCTTTTGAAATTCAAGTGTCCATACCTCAGATGCCCCAACCAACTTTCATCATTTAATTTCCCTGAGGACAAACATTGAGAATTTTCCACTACTTCCATATTAATCTGGAATGTTCTGTTCTTGGAGATCTTGCATCCAGGATCAGATTTTTATTTATATCATACAACTCAACTTTATCGTAGCCTCCCATTACTGTGTTGAACCCTCTTTGAACCAATTGGCCAATGCTCAACAAATTGCACTTCATGGCAAGCACAAATAACACACTAGTGAGAGTAGCATGCAAAACCATTCTTTCTTCGAATAACCACATCTCTCATTCCTTCCACCTTTAATGCAGTATCATCAACAAACTTCACCTTGCTTTTCTTTGTTGCATCAAAGTTGATCAACCATTCTCTGTAGCATGTCATATGGTTTGAACAACTAGAGTTTAGGTACCACAAGTCAGTTTGAGAGTTTTATGCAGAAGTGGTTACCATCAAAGTCAGTGGTTTTGAATCTGAATCTTCTTGTGCAATGTAAGCCTTTTTTCCTTGACCTTTCTTCTGCCTACTCTTATCAGCATAGCATTCATAAGAGTAATGTTCATACTTGTGACAATTGAAGCATTCGATACTTCTTTTATCCTTCTTTTGATAGCTCTTCTCTAACCTTCCATTATTTTCCGCTGACATAGATTTGTCATCTTGATCACTCTTGACTTTATCAGTCTTCCAACTCCCTTTGTATGTTTTCCTTTCCACTTCTTGTGCTTCTTTTTCTCATCATTCTTGAAATGGTGTACTTTTAGTGCCTGTTCTTCATTCTTGATTGGATTTCTATCCAATAGCCTCATTTCATGCGCTTCTAATGAACTCTGTAGCTCTTCAATCTTCATCTTGGAAAGATCTCTCGATTCTTCTATTGCAACCATTATATAATCAAACTTCTATGGTAACGATCTCATGATTTTCTCAACAATCATAAGATCATTGATAGCTTCTCCGCATCCTTTCATCTGATTTGTGATGGTCAGAATTCTGTTAAAATACTCACCAACTTTATCACTGTCTTCCATCTACAGTAACTCGTATTATCTCCTTAGGGTTTGGAGCTTTACTTTCTTGATCTTTTCCCCTCTCGCATGACATTGAACCAGGATATTCCAGGCTTCTCTGACTGTAACTGCATTCTACATTTTCTCAAAGTGACTATCATCAACACGTTGATGAATAATAAACAACGCCTTGTTGTCTTTCCTCCTGACTGCAACTTTCTGATCTTCTGAAGCGCCAAGATTAAGCTCTAGTCCGTTGCCTTCAATGGCATCACTCACATCTTGGAACTTGAACAACACTTTCATATGCGTGCTCCATTTGTTCCCATTCTTTTCTATGAGAATTTGAAGGTTTGCTGCTGGAACATCTATTCCCGTCATGCTTCAAACACACTTCTTTGATCAAGAAACAAAATCTTGACACACTTCTTCCTCCTTTACCTTTAATCACTCTGGCCAGCCAAACTGTGTCATGATCAAGAAACTCCTTAGGTCCTCACTTGACCTGACTTTGGATACCACTCTCTTGGAACGAGAAACAATAGAGAGAAATAAAGGTTTTCATAACAGAACGTTATGGAAGTGTAAAACTGTGTATTGCACTTTGTACAAATGTTGTTTTATAAGCAACAAGTTAACAAATGTATAAGTGTCTGTGTAACAATGTTGTTTTATAAGCAACAAGTTAACAAATGTATAAGTGTCTGTGTAACAGCTATCTAAACTTAAAGTAAACTAATAATACAAAAATTTACTTTTGTAAGAATAATTTTTTTTCTTATAAAATATTATTAAATGGTAATTATTGGTGTCAAATAAGTTTTTTTTTTATAAATGTGATTATCGTAGAGGTGATAATGTAAAACTATTTTACATTCCACTATAGACTTTCTTTGTTAAAGTTTAACAATGGACGTGTACATTCTAAATTTGGATTCTCTGTTCAACTTTTGATATTGTTGCTTGTTAAATCTTCAAAATATATTGAGTAACACTGATGTTTCAAAATATATTTAATTTTTTTAATAATATTATTATAAACTCATGAGTTAATTCAATTTACTACGGATTTAATTCAAATTGGATTAAAAAAAAAATTAAAATTTTAAAATAGGTGAATTTTAAACTCAACTTACTAAGAATTTGGTTTATCTGAATTAAATCTGTAATGAGCCAGATTACTTTACCAATCTATTTAATTTTTTTAATAAGTATTGTTTGTTAGGTTAAGACATTTAATAAAACATAAAAAAAACACTCACGTGAAATTATTTTTTATGAAATAATTAGGCAATGTGAAAAGTTCACAATTCTATATTTTTGAAATTTTGTGATATTAATCAAATCTTATATTATAATTGATAATAAATATAATTTAAAACTTTTTTCTTTTATTTAGATTTGAATTAATTTCTTTTTGTTATTTTTCTAATTGAAAGAAAACTTGTAATTAAATGCATTAGCAGCAACTTCTCGAACCGAATTTAAATTTTCTCGACCGATTGATAAGTTAGCCATGTTGAATAGATTCTAATAACCAATCCATTGTAAATCAAATCAGATTACATCCGATGACCCTGACAACACTAATATTTACTATACCGAGAGAATATAAAAACTCCCACCAAGACTAGTTAATTCTTATATAAGAATACTCAAATTCAATTTAAATATCATAATAATGTAATATTTTACAATATTATTGAATTGTATAGGTTAGAAGTTATCTAATAAAAATAAATAATAAAAACATTTATAAATTTATTATCTTAAGATTTTAATTAATATTATTAATATTTTTTTAAAAAATTATTAGTATCAATATTTTCCTTTTTAAAAAAACCTTAGAATATATCAAAATCGATAACTAAAAAGTAATATCGAATCTTTCCTATTTCTCGAATTAAAAACCTAAGCAAAAAAAAGAAAATCCAAATATTGTGGTCCATCTACCATATTATTAATGTTTAGAAAAATAGAAGCTTTTGTTTGCTGTACAGAATCCAAGTCTTTGTAGTAATAATTTTACAGCACTGGAGTAAACAAAGGAGTATTGTACTATGCTATTGTAATTTGGTTTGTTTTTCATTTTGACCCTTTTGGGGACAAGAGTGAGGAAGCAAAAAGGAGAACATGGAAGGTTGAAAATTTGGCCGACCTTGGAGTGGACCCCACAGATGGGTGAGAAACTCAACCAATGAATGGCAATGCAGTAGAATCCAAAACAATACAATCAGCTTGTTCGATGTTGGGTTTATAGGAAGGAAGGAACTATGTAATGTAATCATGTTATTATTGTGAAGTGAATCCTGAAAACAAAAACAGCTGTAATAAATCATAGAAAGAAACAAACAAAGAAACAGTGTCAGCAATAAAACAAGGCACAGAGAAACTGCAAAAGTCAATAAGGGCAACCTATGCCTTTTGGCCCCCATTCTCATTCCGTTGCTAACAAAACTGCGCAAAGACTTTCTCAACAAAACCAATACTAGACGGTTATCTAAGTCTACTCTTCCAACCATCCATCCCCTATTCCATCTTCCTATTCCTATATTACCAATCAATAAAATTTCACTTCTTATACGTTCTTCTCCTTCTTCCCTGTAATTTCTGTCTCTCTCTCTCCTTCCTTTAACAATTAACTAGAGACGACCCAATTGCCTTCCAGATCTTTTTCCAGGGAAAAGTTTTGATTTTTGGATCGGTAAGGGAGTTTTTGGATTACCAATTCATTATCTGGGTGTTGGGAATTTCCTTTTTTTTTTATTTTTTTTTGTTTTTCTTTTCTGGGATGATTGAATTGCTTGCTTTATTGATCGGCCTTCTTTTGGAACTTTTTTAGTTTTGGACTTTCACTCACGTTAGGCTCTTTTTTTTTTTTTTTTTTTTTTTTTTTTT
>NC_028359.1:3438291-3543951 GCF_000741045.1 Vigna radiata var. radiata | reverse complement strand
TTTTTTTTTTTTTTTTTTTTTTTCTTGTTTGCAGTTTTGTGGTAAGAGTTAGATGTTGACTGATAGACGGAAAGGTTGAGGTGGGGCTGGATTATATGGACAGTCTTTGTTGCTTCAGCTCTGTCAGCCAGGTGAGGAATTCTGTCCCTTTGGAATATTTTCTTTTTCTTTTGGAAATAATCAATCTCCATATGAAGATGTGAGGATGTCATGTGGTGAATTGCTGATTGAGAGTTGAGATTTAAGCTCTGGTGCTGTGCTAGAGAATGGACTTGGGACTTTTCCAAATTTTATTTTCTTAATCTTGATGAGAAATGTTCTGTGAATTGATTATTTCTGTTCAAACAGTTGTTTAACAACCAGCTGTTCTGAAAGCTTAAGCTTTTGATTGAGACATAACAATGTTTTTTTCATATCTCTAACTTGCTCGTCCATGTAAGAATGTTTTTGACTTGACGACTACAGAATGAATGAGTTTGCTTTATCTCATACCACCATTTAATTATAAAGAACAGTGGGGCCTTGGAGGATTTTCCTATAATAGGATTGCAGTACAAGAATGGATGAAATTGACAAGTGACTGTGTTATTTGTGATAAAACAATGGAGCTCATCAGGCTTAAAAGGAGATTGGCTAAATAGCTATAAGACCAACTGTGTTTTATGGTATGTCTTAGAAATTTGGTTTGGGTCTAATTCAACACTACGAAATTTACTTGTGAGGTGAGAGTTTTTTCTTACGCATATACTTAAATTTGGTCATTGAGTTAATTGATGTAGGAACTACATCTCAGTTCCCTCAATGATCATTGGATATTTCAAGTGTGAAGTTTGCAGAATTGAACATTTGTGGGTTGTCTAATAATAATGACATAATAGCAAGTGACTTGATCACATAAACTCCAATCTTAGAATTTGAATTTTAGTCTAACTCAATCAACAAAACCAGTTTGCTTTGTGCGAAGTATCTTCCATTATATACTTAATTTGGTTATACCAGGAGGCAATATGATATTTCCAACAGTAGTGATAGCTGGGTAGTGAAGTGCTAGCTAGAGCGTAAGTATTCTGGAAATAGAATATTTTGGTAGATGAATGTACTTTCTAGATAAAATAATGGATATTTACATAGGAATACCACCTTTCCAGGAACATTTGACATAATCTTGCCAGAAATGATTTGTCCATGTGTGGAAGCGAACAATTAAATCCCCTGTTGAAAGAATTGGTTAGATGGAGGATAGATCAATGATAGGGTAGTGGTTGACCAAGGAAAACTCCAAGAGAAAATATTGAAAAAGCCTTGAATGTAAAATCTCTTTCTCATAATTTGGTTTTATACAGTAGACATTGGTATTGTTTGATTCATGTACCTGCAATCATATGGTTTTGTTGTATATACAGTAAAGGTTGCACAGAAACTCATGAACCCTTGGTCATAGAAGCACTAATTCCAAGTGAGATCATCTTCTGTTTCTCTCAAGATTAAACCAATGGATTGTTGATTCTTCCTTTGTTAATTTAGGCTATATAATCTTCACTTCTTTGCACTTCAAATTATTTTTCTGCCTTTGTGATCCATGCTTCACCTCTGATGATCTTGACTTTCTTAACTGGCATAAAATGCAAACCTTGTAAATTCAATCTGACCCCTGGTTGGAAGAACTCCTTTCCTTATGATTGGAATTTTCTTTTTATAACATTGTTTTCTTTCCAAGCATTCTCAGAGGTACTGCAAAATGATTGTTGAATAATGTTTATATGAGAAGTGGATGGTTGCCATGACGAATGTCCAAAACGTCAGTTGAGGACTGGAATGTGAAAATTTGAATCTTCTGAATTGGCTTGATCAACATAGAGCTGGAAGAGAACATGATGAATGATGCAGAAAAAGAATATATCTAAATTAAACAAACTGCTAAAAAAAAATATACCAACTATGCCAACCAGTTTAGGAATAAGAACCACGTAGCTATGGTGTAGTGTAATGGAAAGAAATGGGCCAAAGAATGCAAAAGCAGATAAACCCATGTAAGGAGTTAATTTGAGGAAAAAGAGAGAGGTAAGCTAAATACCCGTAAAAGTACAACACAAATGCAGGAATAACATGGGCGGGAGCAACCATTAGGATACAAATGTTATCAGACAATGGAAGCTTCTCATACTTCGAACTTGGTCACAGATAAAGTGATGGAGTCAGATCATCAAATCAGAGATGGTGCCATGTCAACTAACTCTCTTAAGCTATTAAGTGAAAGCCTAAAAATGACTTTATTTATTTACAATGGCTACCAGTTAATTTGAAAATAAGTTGGCATATACTTACAGAAGGCTACTCCAGAATGTGAAGACAATCGGTAATAGGTAAACTTGAGCAGCTTGTGTTGACTATCTGTTTGAAGGAAAAAATAGTCCTATATGGATTTTTCTTTTGGGAAAATGTATTTTAGTAGATCTGAAGGTCAGGACATGCCAAGAGGCTCAAAGAGGGTTAGTCACTTCCTGGCTTCTTCCTTCACTGCCTGAAGATATTGGTGCCAGAATGGGCAGAAGTGTTCTTGCATCATGAGAGAAAGAATATGGTTGGTTTTGTGAGATGAATAATTCACAAATCATAATCAATCTTTACTGGATCAGAAATGTTGATGCTGAAACAGGTTGAAAAGAGAAGTTTCTCAGTTTATAGGTAGCTCTGTAAAGATTAAATTGGCTTTTGTGTTGTGAGACATGTTTCATTTCAAATGGCTATTTTGTCTAAGATTAACAGAAAAATTGGTCTATTGTGCTGATCAGTGTGTTTTGATCTACTTTTCTAATGCCTTTCTTCTTTACTTGTGGTGGCTTATCATATGTTTAGTTACGCTGATAGATAATATTTTGGTACCAAGCCAATGATGGATTTCTTGCAGCATCTGGGCATTGATTAAATAGAAAACACCATAAATAGATTGAAATATGAGATCATCATTAATATGTTTCTTCATTTTGTTGCTGACGTTGTCTTAGTGACATCTTCCAACTAATATTCCCTTTTGGTAATCATAGATATAAAGTTTTTCTTTCCTTTCCGTTATTATACATTATTGAAATATGTTAAAGAAAATCTATAAAGTCTTCTGTTGTTGCATTTCAATTTCTCTATCTGAAGGTGGTTGGAGGACGATCTTCATCTAACTCTGGCAAGGGCAAGAGCAGTCAGTCCTCAGTCAAATATGGCTATAGCCTAGTCAAAGGGAAAGCAAACCATCCCATGGAGGACTACCATGTAGCAAAATTTGTCCAGTTCAATGGGCGAGAGCTTGGCCTTTTTGCTATATATGATGGGCATCTGGGAGACAGTGTACCGGCCTATTTACAAAAGCACCTGTTTCCTAATATCTTGAAGGAAGTGAGTTGTTGAATCAAACTAAAGAGCTTTTATGCATTTATCATACTTTCATCTGATTTATCTGGAAAAGAGTTTTGTTTGTTTCTATTTTATATTGCTTATAGTATACTGATTTTCTTTTTCTCAAGTTCCTATGCTTTTTGGCAATCAGTATAATGCTATCAACAGTATGAATGAAATAATAAGTCATTTTAGTTTTAAAGTCTTGAAGAGGTTGGTAAGATCTCTGTCCTAGCAAGATAAATTTGAAAGATCAAATAGTGGTAAATTTGGCTTGTTATACTTGTTCTTACTATCTTAAATATATTTATGATTGTGAATTTGTGATTCTTTATCCAGGAGGACTTCTGGAATGATCCGTTCATGTCCATTTCTAATGCCTATGTAACAACAGATCAGGAAATTCTTTCTCATAGTCCTGATCTGGGACGAGGAGGATCAACTGCAGTGACTGCAATCCTCATAAATAATCAGAAATTATGGGTAGCCAATGTAGGAGATTCTCGAGCTGTTGTGTCAAGGGGAGGGGAGGCTGCACAGATGACAACTGATCATGAGCCCAATACTGAGAGGGGCAGCATTGAGACAAGAGGTGGCTTTGTCTCAAACATGCCAGGTTTATCAATTAACCCGCTGCAAGTTTCTATGAGTTGTTGCCTTAGGTGTTCAATGCTGATATTTTTCCCCATAATATGAGATTTTACAACTCTCATAATCTATTTTTCCTTTTCAAATTACATTTAACTGGGAGATGGAGATTATATGTGTGTGTGAGAGAGAGGTTTGAATGATCTATGTGTATGATTTTTACTCAATAAAAAAGTAAAGGATGGGTTGAAGGAGAAGTATGAAAGTTTAAAAAAAGTGAAGGATAGGTTAAATTAAATCAAAGTAAGCTGCAGTCAATGTAACTAACCTGAATTTAAATGTAAGATATTTGTCCGTATTGCTTTATATATGGCCACCATTCCAATTTTTAGGATGACTGGATCTTATGAGATATCTATAAAGTAGAATGATTATCATATGGTTGTGGCTAATGCTTGTTAAGTTGTTAACTTCACTACACTTGAGAATAAATTCAAGATAGATTTCTGTAATTTATTGAGCTGTGAAATTTATTGAGAGATAATTTTCTCAGACTTAATGACAATTATTTCTATATGCATATGTTTAGTCCTTTCTTGGAAAAGTGAGTTAGATGCCATGTGCAAAGCTGCTTGGTTATCACAACACAACTTCATTTGTTGAATTAATGTTTCCTGAATTTTAATTTTGTAGTTATTATTTAATCCAAATAATATCACAAGCAGCTAAGGCTAAGCTCTATACCCACTTTAAACCTTTGATCAAATAATGTGATACGAACCAATCATGGTTTTGTCTTGTTGGAAGGTTACCTTAACAGTGGACACTCATAACCTGCCTTAGTTATGACCATTGTGGGAGTTGTCCGAATTCTAGTCTTCAAAAGTAGGTGCTATTAAGAAATGGACTTTAAGTCTAATTCAACCTTACAAAACTGTCTTGTAAAGTGAGGTTTGCATCCTATATTGTAATTTGGTCTTATTTTTAGTCAATATAAGATCTCCCCTACATTCCTCTCACGCCTAAGCATATTC
Organism: Vigna radiata var. radiata; assembly: GCF_000741045.1. Classification (NCBI taxonomy): domain Eukaryota; kingdom Viridiplantae; phylum Streptophyta; class Magnoliopsida; order Fabales; family Fabaceae; genus Vigna; species Vigna radiata. The sequence continues at coordinate 3,538,942 of NC_028359.1, read as the reverse complement.
ATATCAAGCATGGGATTGTATATCTATGGGTGGTTCGATAACAGGATGATAGCATGTGGAACAATAAATGTAGCAAAGAATGAACTTTGCTGGATAGACTCTAACATAGCTCTAATATTATGTTAAGAAGTGAACTTTAAACTTAACTCAATCATACAAAACTGACTTATAAGGTGAAGTTTACACTCACTTATATATTGTGATTTAGTTTTATTTCTAGTTGATGTGGAATCTCATGGAAATTCAGAAAAAAGTGTATTCCAAGAGGTAGTAGAACATTTGTTAGGAGGAGAGGTGGGATAATTTAAGTTTACTAAATCATATTCTTGAATGAAGTCATTTACCACCATTTTAAATGAGAGTTCTTGGGAAGAGAGAAGAGACTATATTAAGAGGAAGATTGTGTGAAAATTTAATAGAAGAGATGCGAGAGTCACATGCAAGTGAGATAGTCTTTATCATTCTACTGAAATTTTTGAGTGGGATACTCAGGTTTTTGCTATTTGGGAAGAGTTACTCAAGTCTATTCATAAAACTTATGTTATAATTGTAGAAATAGAGCTGCGCAGTAGAAGTGTGGTGGGCCCATAAGTCACCTGTCCTTAGATCAAAATTAGGCTTTAATACCATCTTAGAAAATGAATATTAAATATAACTTTATTTTACAAAATCAGTGTAAGGTAACTTATATACTCATATACTATAATTTAGACATATCTTTAGTCAAAGTAGGATCTTCAACAACTTATAATTGAGAGGGTTTTTAAATTTGTTAAAAAAACTTGTAATGAGAACAATTTTCTCAAGTTTGTTTGAAAACTAGTTATCTTCTTTAAAAGAGTGAACATTTGTTGAGATGTTCTTGTGGACATAAACAAGAAATGTAGCCAATAAGTGTATTATTTTGGAATGGAATCATTTGTTTCTAGGGTGTGCTCAAAAAAAAACAAAAAATTCATTTCCCTAAGTGTTCTAAGTTGTCTTCAAGTGATGGTCCAAATGGTTACTATTTTCTGTGTTAAAACCCAACCAGAGGGGCATGCTACTCATTGTGGCTACACTTAATTCAATCCCAGGTTATCACATTTTCACTTTGTAGAATGACTTTGAACTTCTCTGTTTGGACTTAGTTCATCATTGAGCTTCTTTTTTTTTTCTCATTAATCATGACGTTATTACTATTACCTTAATATCATTATGGTTTATTATTACTATCATCATTATTTTTTTGCTAGAGAAAAAAGGAAAAAGCCTTATAGTTCAACATAGTTTCCTACACTTTTGGATAAGTATTACACACTGAGGAGAAACCATATGAGGAGGAATGATTTGACATCACTGTAAACTCCAAATTGCATGAATAATTTTTTGTTGAATAACTTTATCACCATCATCACAGTTACTGCAAATTAAACGTTTATCAAATAAATTAGATCTGTAACACTAATTTGAAAAAACAGAACAACGTTATACTTTCGAAATCAATTAAGAATCATTTGATTACATAAGTAAGATAACAAGTAGTAATAAAGTTTACATTCTATATGATATATATGATTGAAAATACTAGGATTCCTTTTTGTTGAATGCTTTCTATTTTGTAATATGTTCTTCATTTTTGTGGTTTATATCAGGTGATGTTGCAAGAGTGAATGGGCAGCTAGCAGTTTCTCGAGCCTTTGGAGACAAAAACCTCAAAACACACTTGCGATCTGATCCTGACATTCAGTACGCTGATATCACCCCAGATGTTGAACTTTTGATACTTGCTAGTGATGGTCTATGGAAGGTTGATGTTATTCTCTTTTTCGCTATTTTTCCATTAAGGCAAAACTGCACTTTCCATGCCTTAACTCACCTTGAATTTCTTATTTCTTTTACTTCTGTCCTCCAACAATTTAAGTTATTTTTATTTCAACTTTTCTCAAATCCAAAAGTTTGTCCCAATTTCTGACTAACATCATTGCAATTGCTAATAGTGGCATCCTATGTGTGGACAAATGCATCATTGGCACTACATCTAGGGTTTCCATTTCATTACCATTCCCAATATTTTGAGTCCAGATTCTCTTCTGAATTTTTTGTTACCTATCTGTTGAACCTTCAAAATACACTAAAAGGATAATAACACACACTTCCAAATAGCACTATAATTGAGTCAAATATATCAAGAATCACTAAAAAGTGTTTGATAGTGTGTTGCTGCTAATAGTTGCAAGTGCTTTTTTTATGCCATAAATGCAAGTTCCAGTAGCATTTCAGTAGGTTCAGTGGTTGGGAACTTGGGATGAGTGTTGAAAAGTTTAAGTCTATATTAAAATAAGTTTCTCTTGTAGTAATTTATGCATAAAGTTTTTACATTATACATTTTATTTAGAAAAATGTTTTCTTAACAATTTTTTTATAACTGCCTATGTGGTAGTTCGTGATTGGTCCGTTTCAAATATACGAACCAATAAAATAGTGACACATAGTATATAGTCAAAAAAAGTTGTTAACATATCATATCATAGTCCTTTTGTTTACTTGGAAGTGTTAACACATAAGTTTAAGACAATAGAAAATGAAACTCAATGATGGGTGAGGGAATTGGGAAAGGAAAAACACATTGATTTGGCAAATAATTATTCATGTACTTAAAATTTACACTTATTCCAGGTAATGGGAAATCAAGAAGCTGTTGATATTGCAAGAAGAATAAAGGATCCACAAAAAGCAGCCAAACAACTAGCCACTGAGGCATTGAACAGAGAGAGTAAGGATGATATTTCCTGCATTGTAGTTCGTTTCAAGGGTTGAAAATTGGAACATACACACTCTCTAAAATCAGGGTATATATTTTTATATATATATTATTCTACAAATCAAGATGCAATTCCATACCCATGAAAATCCATCATTAATTTGGAATATCCTGCAAAATAGGTTTTGCCCCTTCCCTTCATATGTAAAAATATAAAATTTAAATTCTCGAATTTAGGTCGTGGCGTTTAGTATTTCTTGATTTCTTCGTGGTGTAGATTCACACAATAATTTTCTTTCAATATGCATTATTATTATTATTATTATTAGTATTAGTATTATTATTATTGTGTCGTGGAGCAGTGTGAAGAAGATGACAGCAGCAGTTTATAATTTCAACTGGGTAATTTATACATTTATTTTATAAACCGATGGTATGATATGGTTGAAATGACCTAACTTGTGTATTCAAATTATTATTTAAAATTGTTATTGCGAATTTAAGTAACAATGATAATTTCTGTTGGGAATTTAAATTATTATTTAAAATTGTTGTTTAAAATATTAAATTTATTTTGGTGCGGCTTTTATTTGTGCTTTTCTTTTTTTCATTTCCATAATCTCCAACTGTGCTTTTATAATTTTTATAATAATTATGTTATTTTTTACTAAAGTGACTTCTGAATATCTCTATTATGGAAAATTTTTAAACAAATATTTTAAAGCTTTAGAAACATGAGTCTTAGAATAAGATTTTTAGAAAAGAATTTCTGAAATAAATTTTTCGAAACAGAATTTTAAGGATAAAATTTTCATATCAGAAAATTGTTTTCTGGAACAAGTTTTTCGTAACTTGTGATAAAGTTTTCTGAAATACATAAAATACGTTTTGAAACGAGTTTTCAAAATGAATTTCTTTCTAAAATACATCATCTCTTTTAACATTTTTCGAATTGTAGATTCTAAAAAGTTGAATCTAGAAATATATTTCGAAACACTTCCTTCGTGATATTAGTGAATTAATCTAATTCTTTTTAAGTGTAATAACAGACAGTTAATCTCATTTCACAGTTATTCTTTAAATATTTTACTTGTACATTCAGTTTTAGTTAGATCAATGAAAAAGTTCTCGCTGTCTCTAAATTCTCTCTCACTCTGTATCTGCATAATTGTCATTTCTACATAATTCTCCTAGACTTTAATAGTGGTATCAGAGTTCGGTTCGATGACAAGAAAGAATCTTGTAGCAGCGATGGCTAGTGTAATTCACAGTAATCTCTCGGTGTTTGATGGTAAGGATTTTGACGATTGGTGCGTCAAAATGGAGGCAATTCTTGGCTTCCAAGAAATAGATAACATTGTGAAAAAAAATTTCAAAAAACCTTCGAGGGACGACACAGAGGACGTGAAGAAAGAATACAAGGAGAATAAGCGATTGGATTGTAAAGCCAGAATGCTACTTCACCAATGCATATTTGTGATGATTTTTCAGAAGGTGTCGAAGGCTGCCACGACAAAGGAATTATGAGATATTTTGCAAGAAGGGTATGGAAATTTCAGGAAAGTAAAAAAAATAAGACTACAATCTTTATAGAGGCAGTACGAGCTTTTGTACATGGGAGAGAATGAGATGGTTGCAGAGTATATTGGCATAATTCAGAGTGTTGCAAACATGATGAGGGCCTGTGATAAAGTTGTGAAAGACAAGAAGATGGTAGAAAAGATTCTTAGAACGTTGACTAAGGAATACGATCACATAGTCGTTGCGATAGAAGAGTGTAAGGATCTTGATAAGATGAAAGTTGAGGAATTGCAAAACTCCCTCGAAGCCTATGAACAAAGGTTGATAGAAAGAAGGAACCAGGCACTGCAAGCGAGAAGCAATCAAAGCTTCAAGAATCGAGGGAGAGGAAGAGGAAGATCACACGGAGGACGCAGTGGTGGAAGAAACTCGGAACCATCAGATCAAAACAGTGATAGCAATAGCAATGAGTAGAAGAATGGAAATTGGCGAGGGGGTAGGCATTCCAGAGGTAGAGGTCGAAAAGGGTATGATAAAAGAAACGTCTAATGTTTCACATGCAACAAATACGGCCATTATTCCTCGAAGTGCTGGCACAATGAAGATACGAAGGAAACCAAGAATGAAGAGTCAGCCAATCTTGCACAAGAAACTGAAGAATCGAAGTCTAACCATGTTGTGTTAATGAGCACAATTGAAAGGTTCGAAAAAAGGGCAATGTAAGAAGTTGACGTTGAACAGGTGTAAGCAAGAAATGGTTTCGGTGGACAGGTGCAACGAAGCACATGTGTCAATTTCAGAAGAAAATGGAGAACACGTGTCGTCGTCGACTGAAACGAAACATGCAGTAAACAACGTAGCACCTACACATGCGTTGCTCTCAAACTGTGTAAATAAAGCGGCGATTGATGATTCATGCAACTGGTATTTGGACACGGGGTTGTTCGAATCACATGACGGGGAGACGAGAATGGTTAGTAAACATCAATCCAAGTATAAAGAGTTGTGTGAGATTTGCGGACAACAGCACAATCATGGCGGAAGGAGTTGACAGAGTCTTGCTCACCTGCAAAAGCGGTAAGATCACCTACATGGATGATGTTCTGTATGTTCCTTCAATGAAGAGCAACTTGCTGAGTTTGGGGAAACTCTTAGAGAAAGGGTACACCATGACAATGCACCAAAAGCACATAGAGGTGTTTGACAACAAACCACGTCCCGTGATTAAAGCTCCACTTGCTCGTAATAGAACCTTCAAAGTGAACCTGAATGCTGAAACTATACAATGTTTGTCTGCAAACCACGAAGAAGAAGGATGGCTATGGCATTTCAGATACGGGCATATGAATTTTAAAGGTATGAGTCAACTGAACAACAAGGAATTGGTGAAAGGTGTGCCTCCAATAAGTGCTCCAGACAAAATCTGTGAGGGTTGTGCTATAGGTAAACAACCAAGAAAAAGATTTAAACAATCAACACCCAAAAGAGCGAAACAGTGTCTAGATGTTATACATTCAGATGTTTGCGGCCCCTTCGACGTTCCATCAGTTGGAGGTAACAAATATTTTTTGTTATTTGTAGAAGAATGGACTAGAAAAATGTGGATATATTTGTTGAAAGAAAAGAAAGAGGTATACTCATACTTTGTAAACTTTTGCTCTTTGGTAGAGAGACAATCTGGTTCACAGGTTAGGGTGTTCAGAACTGATGAAGGGGGAGAGTTCAACTCCACTGAGATGGATAAATTTTGCATTAATAAAGGCATTGTGAACGAAGTAACGACTCCCTATACACCACAACATAACGGTCTAGCTGAAAGAAGGAACAAGACGATAGTTGATATGACGAGATGTATGGTTAAAGCCAAGCAACTGCCATATTGTTTGTGGGGAGAGGTTGTGTCTACTGTAGTTTATCTTCTGAATAGGAGCCCAACGAAGGCCTTGTCCGCATGTACTCCAGAAAAAGCGGGTCTGGAATTAAACCAACTGCCTACCACTTGAAATTTTTCGGGTCTGTGTGCTACAAACACGTTCCAGATGAACAAAGGAAGAAATTGGATGATAAGAGTGAGATTCTCGTTTTCGTTGGCTATAACTCTACAGGTGCTTACAGATTATATGACCTAGTAAATAAGCATGTTATCATCAGTTGAGATGTGATGGTGGATGAGGCAGCAACATTTGATTGGGAGAAGGCCGAAGCAAAATCTAAAACAGGATATGTTCCAAGTTGGCTTGAAGATAAGAGTTCATCTAATGTTATGCAAACAGCTGCAGACCGTGAAGTCAACAATAGAAGACCACAAAGGACAAGGTTTCCATCCACCAGACTTGTAGATCATGAAGTTTTCAGATAATAACGTTACTAGTTTAGGTGATCTTGTGCACTTTGCGTTTTTGGCCGACACAGAAGCACTCACCTGGGAGCAAGCAATCAATGTAAAGGAGTGGAGAGAAGCCATGTCGAAGGAACTAAAAGCTACAGAGAAAAACAGAACCTGGAAGATGGTGGAGTTACCTCAGCATAAACAACCCATTGACATTAAATGGGTGTTTAAAATCAAGCACAAACCAGACGGTGAAGTAGCAAAGTTAAAAGCCAGATTGGTTGCGAGAGGTTTTTTACAAAAGCCTGGAGTCAATTTTACATATGTTTTTGCTCCTGTAGCGTGACTTGAAACGGTGAGGCTGTTGATTGCTGTGGCCAACATTAAAGCTTGGAGAATTTTTCAAATGGATGTTAAATCCGCGTTTTTGGATGGTTCTTTGGAGGAAGAGGTTTATGTGAGGGAACCTCTAGATTTTTTGAAGAAAGGAGAAGAAGAGAAAGTGTATAGATTGAACAAAGCATTATATGGCCTTAGGTAGGCACCCCGTGCTTGGAACAACCATATCAATGCAGTATTACTCAAACTAGGATTCAAGAAATGCTCCGTAGAATCTGGAGTCTATGTGAAAACTGGTGGAAGGCAAGGTATGTTGCTGATATGTCTGTATGTAGATGATCTTCTTATAATAGGAGATTCAGTGGATGAGATTGAGAATTTAAGAAGAAAATGAAAGAGGAATTCGAGATGACGGATCTTGGCAGTTTAAGCTACTTCTTGGGTTTGGAATGTGTGCAGACAAGCGGTGGAATGTTTCTTAGTCAAAGAAGGTATATAAATGAAGTGTTGAGAAGATTTAATATGAAAAATTACAATAGTACAACAATACCGATTATGGCAAATCTGAAGTTGATAGATGATCTAGACGAGAAGAGGGTGGACGCCACATTATATAAACAAATGGTAGGTTCTTTGCCATATATTTGTAATAGCAAACCCGATATCTACTATGGAGTTGGGCTTGTGAATAGATTTATGCAGGAGCTTAGGCAATCCCATCTTGCTGCTGCCGCCAAACATATACTATGTTACTTAAAGGGAACCATAGACTTTGGTCTCTTCTACCCCAAGAATCCTGACAATTCAAGAGGAACATTGGAGGCGTGGTGTGATGCTGATTGGTGCGGTGATAAGGTTGACAGGAAAAACACGTTTGGATATTTGTTTAGGTATAAGGGAGCAGCAGTTTCTTGGTGCTCCAAGAAACATATCATGGTCGCGTTATCCTCTTGTGAGGTCGAATACATCACAACTGCTGAGACTGCGTGTCAATGTGTGTGGATGGAAACTGTGTTTGATGAACTGAGGATTGAATATGGAAAACCGGTGCAACTTTTAGTTTATAACAAACCAACAATATGTTTGTCCAAAAATCCAGTCTTTCATGGTAGGAGAAAACATAATGAAACCAAATTTCATTTTCTAAGAGATCTGGTTAGCAAAGGTAGATTGGAGCTGGTTCATTGCAGCACTGATGATCAAATAGCAGATGTGTTCACCAAAGCTTTGAAGCAAGTCAGATTTGAGAAACTCAGATAATTACTTGGTGTTAAAGCTTTAGTAGATTCAGATTAAGGAGGGTGTATTAGTGTATTAATCTGAATTCTCTTTAACTGTAATAATTGTCTTTGACAGTTAATCTCTTTTCACAGTTACTCTTTAAATACTTTACTTGTACATTGAGTTTTAGTTAGATCATGAAAAATTTCTCACTTTCTCCAAACTCTCTTTCACTTTGTATCCTCTTCTCTACGTAATTGCCATTTCTGCATAATTCTCCTAGACTTTAACACATGATTCTCTAAATATGTTGTACAAATTCACATATGATATTTGTGCCCTTGTTTGTTCTTTTTACCTTGTTCGATGACACGAAGAACTATTGAGTAATGACATACAATTTTTCAGTTGAAACAAGCAAAAACTGAAGAATATTCTTTTCTCCTTTTTCCTATATGTGTTCATACAGTAGTTGTAAGTTGGCAGAATCTTAAGTCACCTTTTTCCTGTTGTATACTAAAGCCAATGAGATAATGGTAATTTTGGCCAATTTACCACAATGGAAAAAGTTTGTGACTGACATGAATCCAATCGGAATGGTTGCTTGAAATTTTCATTATAAGTTAATTTAATTATGGAGTGGTATATATGAGTTGGTCTGCCCTGTTTCGGCTCATGTGACTAACCTATTTTGTCTAAAAGTGCACACTAATTTCTTTGGGGAATTTTTTCCTACACTTCATTTTTTCTTTCTACACCTCCTAATATTATAAAATCTTAACTTTACCCTTATAAGTTTCTATTAAAAGAAGTTCATCTTCTCTCTTATTCTTTCTTCAACTTCCTTCTATGTTCATCTTCTCTCCTCTATCAAATGCACATAATTGAGTGTTTGTTCACCAATTTATTATTTTTTTCATGTGGTTTGAAGGTTTTTGTAAGAGATCCTAACCATTTGTTTGCATCAAATGTAACACTTTCTTTTAGGGTGTCATGAGTAAAATATATGTGGAAAATTTAAAACTTAATACCATTGAAGAAAACTGAAGTAATAAAACCTTAATTTATTAAACATCAAATAAATAAAGACTTTTTCCAAAGTTGAAAACTTCCAAATATTAATCTGAAATCATTACATCAAAATTAACTTGAATTTGAAAAAAACTAAACTAGAAAATTTCCCAAGCACTCCCCAAGCATCTTGCCGCTCTACTCATTAGTAGAGACATCTATAAGAACATCTACTATTGTATAATTTAACATACTAGCTCAGGACATTCCATACAAATCATTTTTATTATGGAAAAATAAAATCAACCAATTTAAATCATTTCGCTACCTTTAACTGAAATAAAAGTATAAATCCTTGATACATTATTTAAACAAAAACTCGAAACAACCATTTACAACCAAAAGAAAACATAAAATCATTCAACATATAGTAAAAGTCAACAATGTTCAAAATAACCCAAAAGAAATAAAATCTTCATTCTTTCAATAACCTCGTTGCTTTACGCATTCGTTGGATTACCTATAACGTCATATGCTCCCATATAATAACACGAGTTATATGATTATCACACAAACACAAACAAAGTAAGGGTGAGCTAATAAAATAAACATCAAAACACAACTACGACATTTATATCTCAGTCGTTAAATCCTTACTACAATCCCATCAAAATAAACAACATTAGTACATAGTAAGACTTTAACAATTAATACAATATCTAACCATACATTCCCGTAAAATGAAATCAACGCATTAGCTTTACACTATCTGTTAGTTAAAATGCAATCTTGCCAATACCAGCTATCTCTATAACTATATGTCAACTTTTATACTTTACCACATCATTCCTGTTTATCAAAATTGAATGATTCGAGCAGTCCTCCACCGCAACTTCAAACCTATCTCCCCTACTTCTCAAGGCTTATGAGTAAAACTCCAAGCTACTCTTATCAATACTAAACTCAACATGAACCAAAACCCTATGGGCGAGACATTCATCCTTTTCTAGTCCCTTGAAAAAGGAAAAAGCAACACTCGAATCGTAATCTCTTCCATCACCCTCATGGAAGAAGAGACTCATCTCTTCCATCACCTCTTAAAGATGAAGAGATCCAACTTTTTTACCTTCTCACAAGAGGAAAGGTACAAACGTAGACTAAGCAAGTATAAACAAGAGACATACTCAAAGACGTAAACACCATCCCATCCTATGGTTGGTTCAATATTGTGAAACTCTCGTTAAGCTAAACAATAATCACGAAAACAATTACCACACATATTGTAACTACATACAAAGCATTTCTCGCATAATGGTATTCTCAAGATATTAAAAACCACACTTACCACAAAAGTGCAAAGTCAACTAAAACACATGAGTAAGTCAACTATGCACTAACCACACCTCCTCTTTTCAACATAAACTTACCAAATGATGACAAACACATTTACCTCCCAAATTGGATCCCACATGGGACCACCACTTTCCTATAGTCTTCTTTTTCATGTTTGCACATGCCCATATGAGGATTTCATTCATTCATAACTTTGTATGCACACACAAGGGCTCATGCCTATTAATTTTCCCTTTATTTAAGTCCTAACCCCACATGAATCTCCATTCAAGCTATTTTTTCTTTTCTCCCATGAACCCACCAACACAAAATTATATACAAAAGCCTAATAGCCTATCTCACCAAACTTATTACCACTTAACCATCATCATAACAACCTAGAACACTATACTACAATCACTATATCACTAGGCAGTACCCCAACTCATTCTAAATGCACCCAACAACCTACGTAAGTTAATAGAATTCTCTTTTTCATGATTACCCATAATTGGTTTGCACATTAAAATCGCAGTTTTAAAAGCCAAAGCCACTATGCGCAGATGCCCATATCATGCCCCAACATTTTCTCAAGAAAAAACAACAATAAGCATGTTCACTCACCCAAGACACAACCATATAACTTGTTTGCTATATAACATATTCCCATGAAAACTCTCACAGTTTCAAAAACTATATACCACACTTACACGTATTCACTGAAAAATGAACACCTATATTTATTTAATAAAAAATGAAACACAAAAACCCATGAATCTAGACATGGAAACACAAATCTCAATGTACCCCAACGAGGAAACATAAGAATCGTTGCATATTATACCAGTACAACTACCTTAAGGAATTTCACGTGATTACCCAACACCTAGGACCCCTCCCCCGCTCCCCCCACACCCCAAAGACCCTAGGGTGTAACCAGAAACAACCCCTGCATGTATAAACATGGACCAAAAAAGAACAATCCCTAAATGAACAACTGTGGACCCAAAAAAAACATCTCCTACATGCAACTATTTTATCATTGGAGCAATATGCAAATACACCAAGAAACAGAAAAACCCAAAACACGAAATCCCATGCTTCCTTATATGAAAAATAATGGAACCCATGCATCATAACTAGAAACCGCCCGCAATATCCCATGCACCATTGGATACCTTTATACCCCATGCACCATGTAAGACTCCTTTGGACATGTAAACAAATTACCTAGAATATACACCCCTATGCATTAACTAAACAACCCTCGTGGCCCTTGCATATAAAATGACAACACAACCCAAAATACCATCAACCCAACAAATCCATTGTTCCCCTCAACATTATATATATACATGCTTTATAGAAGAACAAAACTGCCAAGGAACCAAGGCACCATGCAACAAAGCAAAACCCTATGCATTCACAACACATCTCAAGGAGGAAAAATAAAAGGTAATTTCATGCAACCAACACGGTCATAAATATAAAAAGTTAACTCCCATTATGTTCTCTCCAAGCTAATTAATTTATTAGTCTTCCTTTGATTCTCTACATTGCTCAGCTACTCTCTCCTTGCAGAAACAACAATCTCTCCTCCTCTCAACACATTCATGGTTGCCTCCCATTTTCATCCTCTCTTCTCACGCCTCCCTCTTACACATTTTCCTCCTCAAACTCTAGAAATCCTTCTATCTTTTCCTATTTTCAAAACTTTTGAAGATATATTGTACCCATTTTTGGTTCATTCTGTTTATAAAAAAACTAGCATCTCTCTCTTTTAAGCCAAATAGGTGTGTGCATTTTTTTAGGGTCCCGTTATTTTGACACCCATTTTTTGACACACTTTTGACACCGACACGTGTCAAGCTCCAATTGGTTGTTGTTTTTATTTAAAAAAAAAACATTCTGGCAAGGAAAATGAATAGGGTTTCAAATTATTGTCGTTCCAATTATACCATTTTGTTGTTTCATTACGTTTTCTCTCATATTTCGTTCTCTCTCTCACATTGTGTTCTCCCGACGTTTTCGTTCTCTGTCGAAATGGGAAGTTCCGGACTGCAGCTTCGTTGGAGCAAGGTAAATGCCTTCTCAGACCATTTTGTTGTAGGTTTGGGTATTGGGTTCTACGTTTGGGTATTGGGTTTGTTGTCGTTTCTTTGGTGTAAATGCCTTCTCAGACCATTTTCTTCGAATCCTTTTGGTTTGTTGGTTATTTTCTTTGGTGTTTTCATTTGAGTTATTTTGTTGGAGCAGTTGACCTAAAAGGACAAGTACAGATGATGGTGTACAGAGTGGTGGAATGTCACCTGATGGAATATCGAACGACGAAGCGGGTGGAATGTGCAACACTGAACAAGGTGGAATGTCACCAAATGCAGTGGGTGGAATGTCCAACAACCAATCACAGTTGAAGACTTATGTTAGGATTGGATCAAGAAGGCGTTATAAGAGCCAAGCACTTAGGACACCATACACCGTAAATGTAGTAGGTAGAAAGAAAAATGAGTAATTATTGTATTAGACTTCAGTCTTAGGACAAGAACAAGACGTTGTAATTAAACCTATTTCCTTGAATATATATAGAACATGCATGTTTGGTTCCATCTATTTATGTAATTGATAACTGCAAATTTATTGTGTCTGTTATTGAAGTGCTTTATATTTTAATTTGCAAGACATAATGTTTGTGAGAAAAAAATGAAGTAATGCTTGTGATTTGATGAATTTAACTAAATTGGTAAAGATAATGGTGCTAAATTATGCATTGTAATCATTTACTATGGTCCTATAAACGATTACGTGAGTCTAACTTATATTATGGACAACCTGTTTAATTGAAGGAGCCACCAGTGAAAACGTAGGGGACCACAGCTGAACTTCTGCTACCTCTGTTGTGAAAATATGCCCTGTAATCGTTTACAAGCAGGTTATAAACGATTACGCGAGTTTGAACAAGCTTTTGGACAACCTATTGAACTGAAGGAGCCACCAGTGATAACGTTAGGGACCACAGTGTCTTTTGATCCAAGTCCAGTGGTTTTAATTGTAATTTAAGGTTCTTGAGTGATGAGAGGCTTGAACCTAATGTTCTGGGTCCCCCATGATGTAGGGGGGACCACCCGTGTTGAGAATCTTGACTCAAGTGAAGTTGTGCTATGTCTGTTGTTAAAATGTGCCTTGTAATCGTTTACAAGCAGACTGTAAATGATTACACCAGTCTGAACAAGATATTGGACAACCTGTTGAACTGAAGGAACCACAAGTGATAACGTGGGGGACCATTGTTGCATATCAGTGAGTTTTGACCCATGTACAGTGGTTTTAATTTTAATTTGATGTTCTTCAGTGAGGAGAGGCTTGAACTTAATGTTCTGGGTCCCCCATGATGTAGGGGGGACCACCCGTGTTGAGAATCTTGACTCAACTGAAGTTGTGCAATGTCTGCTGTCAAAATGTGCCTTGTAATTGTTTACAAGCAGACTGTAAACGATTATGCGAGTCTGAACAAGATTTTGGACAACTTATTGAACTAAAGGAGCCACGAGTGATAACATGGGGGACCATTGTTGCATATCAGTGAGTTTTGACTCAAGTATAGTGGTTTCAAACGATTACAAGGCTCTTTTTTGTGCCACATGTTACAGGACTTCACCAAAGTGCCCCTTATCAGCCTGGGAGGTCCCCTACCACATCATGGGGTTTCCCAAACATGACCTACAACCACACACTCACACTTATACAACATGTACAAGTACAAACCACTAAAATTTCCTTCAAAAACACACAAAATCACACGTGGTCCTCCACGTTACCACTGGTAGTTCCTTCAGTGCAACAGGATGTCCAAAATACAAAACAGACTCGCGTAAACGATTATGAGCCCCTTGTAAACGATTACAAGGCTCTTTTTTGGCCCACATGTTATAGGACTTCATCAAAGTGCCCCTTATCAGCTTGGGAGGTCCCCTACCACATCATGGGCTTTCCCAAACACCACCTACACCCACACACTCACACTTATACAACAAGTACAAGTACAGACCACTAAAATTTCCTTTAAAACACAAAAAATCACCAGTGGTCCCCGACGTTACCACAGGTGGTGCCTTTAGTGCAACAGGATGTCCAAAACACAAAACAGACTCGCGTAAACGATTATGAGCTCCTTGTAAACGATTACAAGGCTCTTTTTAGTGCCACATGTTACAGGACTTCACCAAAGTGCCCCTTATCAGCTTGGGAGGTTCCCTACCACATCATGGAGTTTCCCAAACACCACCTACACCCACACACTCACACTTATACAACAAGTACAAGTATAGAACACTAAAATTTCCTTCAAAACACACAAAATCACCAGTGGTCCCCCACGTTACCACAGGTGGTTCCTTCAGTGCAACAGGATGTCCAAAACACAAAACAGACTCGCGTAAACGATTATGAGCTCCTTGTAAACGATTACAAGGCTCTTTTTTGTGCCACATGTTATAGGAGATCACCAAAGTGCCCCTTATCAGCCTGGGAGGTCCCCTACCACATCATGGGCTTTCTCAAACATCACCTACAGCCACACACTCACACTTATACAACAAGTATAAGTACAAACCACTAAAATTACCTTCAAAAACACACAAAATCACCAGTGGTCCCCTATGTTACCACAGGTGGTTCCTTCAGTGCAACAGGATTTCCAAAACACAAAACAAACTCGCATAAACGATTATGAGCTCCTTGTAAACGATTACAAGGCTCTTTTTTGTGTCACATGTTACAGGAGTTCACCAAAGTGCCCCTTATCAGCTTAGGAGGTCCCCTACCATATCATGGGCTTTCCCAAACATCACCTACAGCCACACACTCACACTTATACAACAAGTACAAGTATAAACCACTAAAATTGCCTTTAAAAACACACGAAATCACCAGTGGTCCCCCACGTTACCACAGGTGGTTCCTTTAGTGCAAGAGGATGTCCAAATCACCAAAGGGAATCGCGTAAACGATTATGAGCCCCTTGTAAACAATTACAACGTCCTTCTAAACGATTACAGTGTTGTTTTTTGCTGCACAGATTGCAGCACTTGGCCTAAATTAGTAAGGCACTTATATTCATTGCACATAAACAAATCTGGACATCAATTATCAATAAACAATCATTTGTACATTGCACATAAACAAACTTGAAATCAATCATCTTATTCCAATAATCATTCGTACATTGCACATAAACAAGCTTGAAATCAATCATCTTATTCCAATAATCATTTGTAAAATCTCTTCATATATATTAAAAATACAATGTCTTCATATACATTATTGTATCTTACAATGTTCACTACATTTCTAAACAGGACAACTATCCTACAACAATCCATACACCTCTAGCGCATCTAATATTCTTATGTTCTTGTCGTCTAGGATCCAATCAGGGACATATTGCTTTCTAATTGCAAGCGATTCCTCTTGAAATGACAAGATTAAAATTCTAAAATGAACCCAATCATCAAACAATAATGAAATTAATATTTTGACTTACATTCGTATACTCTGTCATGCTTTTCCCATTGTATTTATCCTCCTCATTCCAAATTTCCATAGCTTTTAACATGATAACTCCACAATCATGTCTCAAACAATAAAAAGATAACATAAACCACCTATGTTTAAACTAATGCTCATGAAAATATCCAAAACAGTAAATGGAACCAATTGATGACATAAACATACCATAACCTTCAACAATTCACAGTTAATCTCCAAAGGCTTACGTAGCTCCAAACACCAATGAAATGGTGTCATCGCAATTCGTTCTACATGCACATGTCTCAGTAAGCCATTCATTTCAACAATGATTGATGAATCCATAAAGATTCGAACCCGCCACTAAAAAACATTAAAAAAATGTTTATTACTTACAAAAAAAAACAACTATATATAATACAAAAACTTTATCTTACCTTTGGGTTTTCGGACGCCATTGCAACTGCACATATTTCATACAAATAAATCAATGGTGGATTAGGGTTCACAAAACACAAAAAGAATAAATAACGCCAAAGAGACCCAAAACGCCAAAGAGAGCGAAAGAGAAGCCACACAATGCGAAAGAGAGCAAAAAGCCGAAACAGAGCCACAACGCCAAAGAGACCCAAAACGCGAAACGCGAAAGAGAGCTTACCTCAACAAAGTGATTGCGAAAGAGCTCTTTTTTTGGTTAAGATGAGGCCTTTGGATAAGACGAAAGCCGAATGGAGAAAGCAAGGGATTTGAGAGATGAAGCTGAATGTGAGAGACAAAAGTTAAGAACCAAAGTGAACAAGAGAAGAAAACGAAACTGCCAAAATGAAAATTCATATCATCAGAATTCTAAAATTACCCTCCTCAGCTTTTTTAAAAACATTTTTCATTCAAGTCACAACATCCAATAGAAATTTGACACCTGGCCAGTGTCAAATTTGTGTCAAAAAGTGGTGTTAAAGAAACATTTTCGATTTTTTTTAATACCTATACCCATGTTAGCCCATATGTAAACTCTTATAGCTAGAAAAAAAACCTTTTATTTATTTATTTTCTCTCCCTATAACTAATGCGACCAATCAAAATTTTTGTACAACTGTAAGTCCCACAAGGAAAAAGTATAAAAAAACATTTTTCACTAGTTGATCCCACACGACTGTTAAATAAAACCTTAATTGAAGATGGCCTTAACCCACACCCTTTACTTACAACTTCACACATTACCAACAAACTACAAGTTTTCATTGATATTTACGCACAAAAATACACATATAAATCACACAAAACAGACCATATATAATAGATAAATAAATAAATAAAATTATAACTTAATGTTTTAATTTGAGATAATATCTTTTGGAATCTTCCTAATTAGAGGAAATAGATACGTAATCTTTTATTTTATTTTATTTTTTCTAGTTTTCCTAGTTTCTCTATTTTCCTTTTTAGGAGAACTATATTATTACAAATAGAAGGTATGAGAATGTATTTTTCATAATTGAGAATAATAATAAGTCTCATTTTCAACTTGGTGTCAGAGCTCCTGATCTTAGGGGCTAGATTCCGCTGTAGCAAACCGCACCGTCGCCATTGTCCAACCACCGTCGTTGCCGCCGTCGCTGGTTGGGGTCGTTGATAGGGCAGAAAGGTGCGCCCAACATCGGTGATCACAACGCCGAAAGTTGCTCCGTGATAGGATCCGCCACGCGCTACCACGTGCCACCATTGTCGCCGACGCATGTAGCCCACGCTCCTACCTCCGATGAGACCCACTAGCCGGCGCCACAACAAACAAGGTTGTCGAAGCCCCCTGAGTGTATTCCTAGGGTCGATGACAACTCGTTTGGGTTGTATTTGAGCATATATGAGTTTTAAGTTTTGCTCCTTTTTTCTCGGTGAGACCTACTTGCCGTCGCCGCTACAAAAAAGTCGTCGGAGCCTCCTGAGTCTATTCCTAGGGTTGGTAACGACCCAATTGGCCATTATTTGAGTATATTTAAGTTTGAAGTTTTTGCTCTTTTTTTACTTGGGTACGGGATGTCTGAAGAAAAAAGTATTCCTTTGGGGGTACCTAATGACCTACCAAATATAGGAAGTACCTCTTGGTTGGATGGTCAGAATTACTTACGATAAAGCCTATTTATTCCAAGGATTCTCAAGGGTCGTTCAAAACTTGATCACATACATGGAGGAGGACCATGACCGAAACTCATTTTTCAATTTGGGATAAGGAAGATTTATTAATAATGAGTTGGATATGGCAATCCATGACTATTGAGATAAGGAAAAATTATATGTTTCATTCTTCAGCAAAAGAAATATGGGATGATTTATAGAGTACTTTTTCTGTAAAAAAAACATCTTACTGCTACCTATGATATCAAGAACAAGATATTTAATACAAAATAGGGCTCCCTTTCCGTATTAGAATATCAAGGGATCCCGAATGGCCTTTGGATGGAACTCGATAAGATCTAAATAATAAAGATATGTAAAACAGATTCTGCTGCTCTTACTGTATTCATTGAAGGGGAAAAAATCTTTAAATTTCTCCAAGGCCTTAATCATGAGTACGACCCAATCCGGGTTCAAATTTTTGGAAGACAAAAATTATCACCCTTGTCAGAAGTTTTTTTTTTTTTTTATGGTAAGAGGAGAAGAAACTCGAAGAACTGTCATGCTTCATGGAGGGATCTCCAACACAGGCTCTGCCATGACAATTGGAAAGGGATTCAACAAGGGAACAAATGTTGGGGATAAACGTTTGAAAGAGGTACTCATGGGGACCATTGTTCTTACTGTAAAAGATCTGGGCATACCAAGGAAACATGCTTCAAACTCCATGGAAGAAAGAATGTTCTCTAGCGCATGACAAACAACAAAGGGCCTACTAAAAAATGGGTAAATCATACTACCTCAGAACGGGAAGCCACCAATCAATCTAGACTGTCCCAATCTAATCTACCACCACTACCACCAGATCTTGATATGAAAGCTTATAAGGAGAAACTCGAGCGCTTGGAAGCAATGATTGAATTAATGAGTCAGCCCTCTGGATCATGTACTTTGTCCATAAAAGGTAAGGTTTGTCTCAATATTGTTGGCCATGTGTCTTAAGGTATTTGGATCCTTGATTTGGGTGCAACTGATCATATGACACCTTTTAGTGGGTATTTCGACTCATATTGAAAAAGCAATAAAGAACAACTTATTACAGTTGCAAATGCTCAGGGTATACCTGTATGCGCCTCTAAGAATATATTTTTGGACTCATCAATTATATTGAAGGATGTTTTACATGTTTCTCAATTAGCTAATAGTCTTATCTCTGTGCAAAAACTCACAAATGATTTGAATCTTTTAGTAATATTTTTTGCAACTTATTGTGTTTTTCAAGACCTTGCCACGGGGAAGACGATTTTAACTGCTAAGGAGCAAAGTGGGTTGTATTTTGTAGAGTTTGATGACCAAAGTAACACACAAATCATGAGTCAACAAGCTGCATCTGAGACGTGGGAAAAATCTTAAATATGATTACATCATCAAAGGCTTGGGCATCCATCATTTAGTCTTATCAAGTCCTTGTTTCTCCATTTGTTTACCAAGGAGTCTGTTGAGTCTTTTAATTTTGATATTTGTCAATTGTCAAAACATCATCGTGCATCTTATCCTATTAGTAATAAAAAGATTATTTGTCCATTTGATTTAATTCATTCTGATGTTTGGGGTCTTGTCATAGATTTTATTTTCAGAGCCAAATGGTTTGTTACGTTTATTGACGATTGTATCTATGTCATGTGGACATACCTTATGAAAAATAAATCTGAAGTTTTTCAGATTTTTGTTAATTTTTTTCGTCTTATCCAAACTCAATTTGGAAAAAGTATCAAAAGAATTAGGTTCGATAATGGTACTGAATATGTGAATCATGAATTTCTCAATTTTGTCTCATAATGGTATTGTTCATGAACTAACCTGTGTTAACACCCCTCAACAAAATGGGGTTGCTGAATGAAAGAATCGTCATCTTCTAGAGGTAACTAGAGCTCTTCTTTTTCAAGTGTCTGTTCCAAAAAATTACCGGGGATAAGCTGTGTTAACTGCTACATATCTCATCAACATGTTACCCACTCGTATCTTAAATGGCATTAGTCCTATAGAGTCTTTATTGTCTTTTGTTGCTTCTTCTTCCCTAATAACGAGTCTACCTAGTCGAGTCTTTGGATGTGTTGTTTTTGTTCACTCTCACCCTCCTAACCATGGTAAATTAGATCCCAAAGCTCTTAAATGTTTCTTTATTGGGTATCCTTCTAATAAAAAGGGTAAAGATGTTATCATCCTCAGAGTCGTCGCGTCTTTATCACCATGGATGTCACCTTTCATCAAACACGATCCTTTTATGTCAGTCCACCACTTCAGGGGGAGAAAGCACTTGAAGTGGATGAACTCTCCTTCTTATCATTACCATGTTTGTCTTTGCAGGATGCCCAAGACCTGAGCAATGAAGCTACCATAGTCACAGTGAGGAAGAAGAGGAAGACAAATTTTTTTGGCAAAAAATATGAAAGAAGAGAACAACCCACTTTGACTCTCGAGCAAGAAAACTTTTCTAATACGGGCGTGAGGATCCGTGAAAATATCAATAAAGAGGAGATAAATATTATTGAGGATTTACCCATTGCATTGAGAAAGGGAAGAAGATCATGTGCTAAATATCCTATTTCTTAGTATGTTTGCACTAACAATCTCTCTGATAAGCACAAAAGTTTTATTGCTGCCATTGATGCCACAGAAATTCCTACCTCAATCTAGGAGGCCATGAAACTTCAACATTGGAATCAAGCCATGAAAGAAGAGATGAATCCATTAGAAAGAAATTCAACTTGGGAGATTGTTGATAAGCCAAGAGACAAGAAGGTAGTAGGGTGTAGTGGATATTCATAGTGAAACATAAGGCAGATGGGACAATAGAAAGATATAAAGCTAGATTGGTGACAAAAGGATATACCCAAACATATGGGATTGATTATGAGGAGACATTTGCCCCAGTGGCAAAGATGAATACAGTTCGAGTTATTCTCGCTTTGGCTACCCATTTTGGATGGGACTTACACTAGTTGGATGTGAAGAATGCCTTTCTTCATGGAGATCTAGATGAGGAAGTGTACATGGAGATTCCCCCAGGTTTTGAAGTGAAAAATGAAAAAACAAGGTATGCCTCCTGAAGAAAGCATTATATGGTCTTAAGCAATCCCCTAGAGTATGGTTTGGAAGATTTACAAAAGCAATGGTTTCCTTGGGATACACACAAAGTCAAGGAGATCATATTGTATTCATAAAGCACACTTCTACAGGTAAACTCACTCTATTTCTTGTCTATGTGGATGATATGATTACTGCAGGAGATGAAGAAACAGAAAAATTGGCATTAAAAGAAAAATTGGTAGCTCAATTTGAAATGAAAGACCTAGGAAAACTCAAATATTTTCTTGGAATAGAGGTTGCCTACTCCAAGAACAGAATTTTCATCTCCCAAAGGAAATATGTACTTGATCTCCTCAAAGAAACAGGAAAGCTGGGATGTAGAACCCCAACTATTCCTATAGAACAGAATCACAGAATTGGAAGTGAAGAAAGTGCTCCTATAGAGAAAGTCCAATATTAGAGATTGGTGGGAAAATTGATTTATCTATCACACACAAGACTAGACATTGCTTATGCAATTAGTGTAGTGAGTCAATTTATGCATGATCCAAGAGAGAGACACATGCAAGCAATTAACAAAATTCTCCAATACTTGAAGTCAAGTCCAGAAAAGGGGCTATTATTCAAAAGGGAAGACACATTGACTATGAATATATATATTGATGTTGACTATGCAGGTTCTATTAGTGACAAAAAATCTACTTCTGGGTATTGTGTATTTCTTGGAGATAGTCTGGTGACATGGAGAAGCAAAAAGCAAGATAGAGTATCTCGTTCCAGTGCAAAAGCTAATTTCGAGCCCTTGCTCAAGGAATGTGTGAAGGACTCTGGATGAAAATCATCTTGGATGATCTTAAAGTCAAAGTGGAGCACCCGGTGCAACTACACTGTGATAATAAGTCTGCTATGAGCATAGGCCATAATCCAGTACAACATGACAAAACCAAACACATTAAAATTTACAGACATTTCATCAAAGATAATCTTTATAGAGGCTTGGTGATTGCAACTCATGTTCCTACATTGAAATTGAGGGGGAACGCTGTAATTTGAGATAATATCTTTTATAATCTTCCCAATTAGAGGAAATAAATACATAATCTTTTATTGTATTTTATTTTTCCTAGTTTTCCTATTTTCCTTTTTAGGAGAACTAGATTATTACAAATAGAGGATATGAGAAAGTATTTTTCATAATTGAGAATAATAATAAGTCTCATTTTCAACTCTTAATTTATCATCTACAAACAATTTTAACACAAATCCATATAAAACTAATTTATTTTACTATATTATATCCTTTACTTTATTATTATTTATTTGCTTTTACAAATAACAACATGAGTTACACGATCAGTGCAACTCACACAAACAATAAGAGTAAGCTACCAAAATAATCATCCAATTAAATAACATAAGCAACAAACATTAGTCATTATATTATTGTTATCAACATGACAAGTCAAACAAAGTCATCTCAAATATAAGTCACCCAAACAACATGCCATAGCCAAGCAATTTCAAACCATGTGTCATTCTCCCGCACTTTGTCGTACAAAACTTGTTCACCAAAACAGAACACTTGTTCACCAAAATAAGGCATTTCAAGTCGTCCTTCACTACAGCTTTGGACTTATCTCCCCTGCTCCTCAATGACCTATGAGTAAAAACTTCAATGTTGCTCACAACGGGTACTATACTAAGCACGAGCCAAAAACTTATAGATGATACATTCTTCTTTTTCTACCGCCTTGAAAGACGAAAAGGTATCACTCAAACCTCATCGTGTTTACCATCTTTTATAGACAAAGAGAACCACCTCTGGATTTACAAAGTACAACAATAAAACACAACAACCATAGTCTATCACACATATCCAAACAACTCGGCACACTACCTATACAAGGTAAACAACTTGGCAACAACTCATAGCAACTCGGCCAACATCCACAGGACTTAGAACACACAACAAATAACTCAAACATACACACATAAGCTCGGTCACCACGAGAAATAGCTCAGCAACCTCCATCAACAACTTTGTCATGGTGTAAACCCCTAGACCAACCTATAGACCACCAAAAAACGATCTCTAGAGCCCTGAAGTCAAGGTCCCAAAACAAGCTAGCAAGTAACCTAGCCCACCTACAACCAACTTGGCCAACACCTCAAACAACTCAGCCAACATAGCCAACACCAATAGTAGATTACTCAAGGTAATAAACCCCCAAACCGACCTATAGAACACCTTGAAATGAGTTCCAAAGCCCTGAAACTAAGGTCTCAAAATAACTCAGACAAGACAGTCCGACCAGCCTAGGCTGGCCACCCTACAACTCAGCTAGCATAGCCAAACAACCCAACTCGACACTTAAGATCATCTAGAGGGAGTAGACTGTCTAAGCAACCTTAATTTTGAAGTGTAACAATAAGCATTAAACAAAATATCATTTCAGGAAGAGAAGTTCCCAATTAATTTATATGTCTAAGCACTTACTCAAGTCAAAAGAAAACCTAAGGGTTTATACAAGAAACTACGCAAATTGTCCAAAGCCTATATACACAACAACATTTCTCAAAGTAAGAACATACACAACAACGTTTCTCTAAAATCTATATCATGTAGCACATTGTTTACAGGAAATGTCTGACCATTAAGGAAAGCCTACATGAAAGCTTTAGAGATAACATACTTAAGGACTTGTATTCATGTACAAAGATGAAAAGAAATATGTGTCATGACAAAACTATTTTAGGAATATATCCAAAATAGTAGGATATGCTCTCAAAGATTTCAAATTAAAATATCTTTTCTTGAGAATTGTAGTAACACTAAAGCTTAAATGAATTACATAAAAAACTAGTGTTGTAAATGAAAATAGTTTATAAAGAACATCGTCTAATGAAAAAAGCGCTAAATATACATCTAAAATAGTTTTACATGAGTGCTTAATGTTTTATGTTGTCTACTATAAAAAACATGATACATCGTCCTATCCTTCTTGAGTGGTATACTTGAAAGATGCATTAATTACTAATAAGACGCATGACAAGATGTTTAGGAACAAGTAGTACAAATTAACAACTATAGACGATCAATATATTTAATGCATGTACTGTAAAGTGCTATCTTGCTTGCATACCTTGTCCTTGTTATCTGTGCAAAATAGGAATACACAGTGGATTAATCAGAACATCTACACATGTTGGATAAAGATGTTGAGAGAAGCAAAAGGACATTCTGGAGATAATCTCTTAAAGACTTATACTTTGACAAAGTCGTACAAGTTACTCTTCAATGAAAGCTTTGATAAAGGATTGTACATCTGATGAAAAGACTAAAGTCTACTCTCTTGAAAACTAACTCAACATCCAGCGACCATCTTTCAAACGAAGTTATATAAAGTAGATCAATTGAAGTGAAGAAAGTTGTTGCTAATAATAAAGATATAGAGGAGCAGTTGAAAATATGAAAGAGAGAAAAGGTGAAAAAGACAGAGTGAATGAAGAAATACATTCATGTATGATCTACTCTACTTCAACTCAGTGCATATATAGCTTAATTTTCTTCAAATCAAAATAGGAATACACGGTGGATTAATCAGAACATTTATACGTGTTGGATAAAGATGTTGAGAGAAGCACAAGAACATTATGGAGATAATCTCTTAAAGACTTATACTTTGACAAAGTCATACAAGTTACTCTTTAATGGAAGCTCTGATAAAGGATTGTATATTTGATGAAAAGACTAAAGTCTACTCTCTTGAGAAATAACTCAACATCCAACGACCATCTTTCAAAAGAAGTTATATAAAGTAGATCAATTGAAGTGAAGAAAGTTGTTGCTAATAATAAAGATATAGAGGAGAAGTTGAAAATATGAAAGAGAGAAAAGGTGAAAAAGACAGAGTGAATGAAGAAATACATTATGAGAAATGAAGATATGAAAAATAAAGGAAAAGAAGAGAAGAAAGATGAAAAAAGAAAAAAAGAAAACCTTGTTGAAAACCTACTCTAAAGATCATCTTTGCACACATAGCATCTGACACAAATGCTCAAAGAAGAGAAAAGAATGAAGGCAAGAGAGCCACAATAAATCAAGTGTTTTGCTTTGAGCTCATATCATCTAATGTCTCCAAATAAAGAGAAAACGAGAGAGAAATTACAAGAAGTTGGGAATATTTTGTATTGTTTAAACATCCTCTTTTAAAGAGTTATTTCCATCTTGTAAACCATGAGTGGTGTAATAATACTTGTAACCAAGAGTGGGTTATACTCGAGTGCCATGAGTGACATAAAATACTGAACCAGGAGTAGGTAAACTTGGTCTAGACAATTGTTTAGGGATAGATCTTAAAGAGGTTAAACTCGAACTAGACGTGTTGGCTAGGAGTGCCAAGAGTGGCATAAAAAACTCAACCAAGAGTGGGCTATACTCAGTTGCCAAGAGTGGCTAGAATACTCAAGCAGGAGTGGGTTATACTCGGTTGCCAATAATGGCTAGAATACTGAACCAGGAGTAGGTTATACTTGGGTGCTAGGAGTGACTAGAATGCTCAACTAAAAATGGGTTATACTCAGTGCCAGGAGTGAGTTAAACTTGTTGTAATATTAAAAAGATTAATGAAACCTCTTAAGAGTTCTTAAAAGAGAATTAAACGTAGTTCAAGTTTGAGTGAACCAGTATAAATATTGTGTCTTAATTCTTTCTTATTTTAAACTATTGTTAAGTCTTTTATGTCATCGTCTGAAAAAGTTTATATTTGTTTATCTTATATACACGACGTCTAAATATAATTCTCCATAATTCTCCTGGAATCTTAATATCCCAGCCTGTCACACCTCAACCTGGCACACAACTCAAACAACCCAGCCCTTAAGCCCAAAGAACCCGACATTGTAGCTCAAATAGCCTAGCAGAGACAAAAAAAAAAAAAAAACACAGAAAAGACATTTCACATATATGAAGAAACATGATTTAGGCATATAAACATAACTAAAACATGAAGAACATACATATAGTACCAGGCATCATAAACTTGACATTACATGCCAAACTAAGCTCCCAAACTCATAACACGTCCCTAAATGTTAACAAACTCCTACTGCATAACTCTACATGACAACACCTATGATATTACCATATCATACCTCTACACCATGATTCAACAACTAAAAATAGCCTATTCTCATACTAAAACCTGATCCATCACTCAAAACACATTAACCCCCCTCTTTATAATTTTCTCGTTATTGTCATATGAGAAAACAAAGTCTAGACCTTGCTTAATCCAATTCAACTAACCACATCACCCATTGCAAGGACCCTATCACCACACCAACCTCTACTAAGCATCAGAAAGTCCATACAACACCTATCATATTGCAATTCTGTAGAAATATACCATAACTAAAAATCAGCCACCACGTTATCATCTAACGTCAAACCCAACTATGATTATGCACCTACATTCATCACTTGGCCTGTTGCTCCTACATTCATCACTGCCGAAACAATACAAGATTTATACCAAAGCCTAATACATGTTTCGAATACACTCATCATGAACTATTGCACGTCTGATCAACAAAACAAAGTGATGTTTATAGAGAAACATCTGAAACCAAAAGATAATATGATTACACCTAACCAAAAATACACGTACAAACATGATCATCACACCCTAAAATCACATAATTAAGAAGCAAGAGAAGCTCCCCCGACCTTCTAAACGAGCAAGGATTTCAGCCTCTAGGCAGTTCCACAAGCACACTACAAGGCTCTACCTAGTCGATCTCTACAACACGTTTATTTCTCACTCTTTAACAAAGACTAACCAATGCAATGCTTTCTTTCACTCTAGTCATAGGGTTTTCATGTAAAAGCCTCACTCCTTTAAAACTCTTATATGATATAACCTGTTACCCTAATTGCCCACTAAGATTCTTTTCCTAAATAAAAATTACCCTTGCTTTTTATTTTTTTTTAAAAGAAGCCAACACTATTTAGTTTTAGAAACTGATTCCCCGAATATCTAACTTTCGATTTCTTAGTTTTTAAATGTTCCGTGCTTAATGAATTTTAAAAAGAAACATGTGGTAGACACAAAAGAAACATAAAAAGAATACACTTAAACCACTGATCAAGGTTCGCACCTCTTCAACTTAAGTGCCATACAATCATATCAAACACCAAGTTGTCAAGATTCAATTTATTATCTCACACACTAGAACCATACACGCAAAATTAAAACACAGAAACATTTTATGCACATAGCAAGATTGAACACGTGACCACCACACCATAACAAGGTGCTCTCACCATTGAGCTACACATCACTTGTGAAAAACATAATTTTTCTTATCAATAAACACTTATTAGGATCACAACATCCTCTTGTACATTGAATTTTCCTGGGTCTTACATAAAATATTGTACAAAAATAAAAATCAGGAACAAATTGATAAATCCTTTTAGACTGTCCAATTTGAAAGTTATTACCGGATCTAAAAACACATTATGGAATAATGAATTCAACACACCTCCCATAATCTGTTCCAAAACAATTGTTGGAGAACAGGTTGATTTCGTTTTAACACCAAGAAAGGGGGTGAATTGGTGAGGTTTCAAAATTAGAGTCTTTTTAAAATCTTTTTCACAAAGTATTAACCTTCAAAAAGTTTCTTGAATCACAATGAATGAAAAATGTAAGTGCAGCGGAAAATACAAAGTTGACTACGAAAGCAGTAAAGTCGACTTAATGTAAAAGTGTAAGGATAGAGAAATCAAACGCAGGTTTTTATACTGGTTCGGCCTCAATGCTTACATCCAGTGTCCTTCCATAATCCGGAAGCAAATTCACTATAATGGTTAAGGTTTTTACAACAAGGCTTTTATAGAGACCAACACGTCAAAAATATAAAATACCTTTCTAACCCTCTGACCAAAATATAGACAATACACACAACAAGATCTGCAGCAATATATCCCCTCTTCTGTAATGTTAAACCTAGTTTAACAATCCTCAAAGTGTCTAGACTCCGCGAGTCAACCCCGTACAATCCCAGCAGGAAAACAACAACAATCTTTACAAAGAATTATAGAAATCTTGATTAGCAGATGAGCACCAGAATGTGCAAGGTATGATCAGTCAGTAAGCACAGAAATCTTTCTCCTTCAAAGAACCTCTTCAAAGATAGATCACCACGGTCTTCTTGATGAGTTCTTGGAGCAAATTCTCAGAGATCACAATTTGTAAATCACAAATGAAAGTGTTAGAATAACCAAAGTCTTTGTGATCAACTGAGGCACGTCTATTTATAGTTTTCTATAAATCAGACGCTCCTGTTGTCAACTAGGCTATTAATAAAGTTGATTGTCCTCAGACAGTTATAATAGTTAAGTCAAATAGTAGCAGTCAACAAAAACCAAATTGATTTTGCATTTAATATAGTTAACTATCATGAAAGCTTTAACTAACTTTTGAAATATAGTCGTTACTGTACACAAGCATAACAAAATTTCAAATCAATCAACTAACTAAGTCGGATCCATTGCGCATGTAGTTGACTTAGGCACTTCAGCACAATTTGAAAATCTTTTCAATGCAAAATCACGCATAGCACTGCTTTTGAAAATCTATACAAAGTTACGAGTTTAAATCGACTTGTTTCATAATGAATTCGACTTAAAACTTGTAGATTTGCCACACATTGCGAGTTCATCAAAGTGCATGTGATTTTCCTTTTCAAAAATATATGTAATGCAAACACAAGTGATGTATCAAGTTTAAAATCAGTGAGTATGCATACATATATCAGAAACAACACATACATGTTCAATTAAACAATGTTCACAATAAAACATCAAACATGTAACACATAACAATACATGTATTATTAATAATGTGTTATCATCATAAAAACCAGAGTGACTAAAGCATTGTGAGATTAAGGTTAGCTAAATCAATGTTTCCCTTATCAATAATCTCAACAACCATCTTTGCGGAAAGAGTTTATGGATCTAGTAATGGCTTCCAGATAGGGTAATCTAGAAAGTATTTTCAATTTTTTTTCGGAATGACCAGTCTATAGGAAAGATTCAAGAATACCTTATATTAGACATTCCAAAATAAATTAGAAACACAATCTCTAATGCATATTCTGACCACCACTATAATAAAAAATGAGCCCCACAATGAAATCTTTAACCCGTATCTTTTACAAACTTTTAAAATATAGCTTTTCGAAGAAACTTTTATGGCAAGAGGTAGTGTGTCACTAATAAAGGGAAACTATGGTTAGGGTTTTACTTTCACTGTGGGTAAAATTGGCATATTATAAGTTTGGAAAGGCGTAGGAAGAAAAAATTCGTGTGCAAGAAGAAAGACTCTTTCTATAGCTCGTCCCACGTAACATTTGGCTGTATGGTGTGCGAGTCTATCTATGACCTACAAAAGAATTTTAGTAAATTTAAATGTATTTAATAAATTAGTAGAAGTAATAATTTTATAAGCCCATTTTTTTATGTACCAGCCTATTAAAAATAGAAATAGCTTTAAAGTGAATTGAAATAATGAAAGAAACATGAGTGAGAAAGGTATTATTGGATAAATTAGAATACATGACGTGTGGCTAATGTTGCTCGATTTTAGAAATTTAAATAATACAGACTATGCAGATGCCGACCGACTCACAAACCTGAGGACCAAACCAAAACCATATGTGGGGCGGACCAATTAATTTGCATTTCTTATTCATAATAGATCAGTGAGCTAAACATAAAGTAAACCAAAAAAGACTAATAGACTTCATCATCTTCCCTAATATATAATAAAATAATTATTAAAATGATCTTTAATTAAATATAATTTTGTAATACATATAATCAATTATGATTTATGAATTATGTTATTTCAAATCTGTGACCAGAAATTTTATCATACAATTCACAATTGCTTTTTCATCATGCAAAATTTACATAATGCATAAACATCACATTCATTCACATTACATGTATATATTATAATGCATAAATTATATATCACAAGGTTAGATATATTTAATAAAATATGTATGAGATATTTAAATACATTTATGGTCACAAGCACAGCATGAGATATATTTAATAAAATATGTATGAGATATTTTACTATATTTATGCTCACAAGCATAGCATGAGTTAATAAAATATATGCCTTTCATGTCGAGGAGAAATCACTAATATTGTTATTATTATGATATACAAGCATGAGATCTTAAAACAATAGTTTTGTGTGATTGTAAAATATTTATAAATATAAAAAGAACTTCACTAAATATTTATTCATTTACATATATTCTTTAAAATTTATTCAAGCACTTTAATTATTTTTAAGTTAAGAAACAGATTTTTATCTTTAATATAGGATATTATAATATATACTATCATTTCTTATTTATATTTATTTAAGAGTTAAATATATTTTTAATCTTTAAACTATTAAACAAATTTATTTTTAATTCTTTTTCAAATTAAATTACATTTTGATTTTTTTTTTCTTTATTACAGTGAGCTCTTTCCTTACCATGACTCCATCTTGAACTTCTTTACCTTCCTCGATCTAATCCACTGCAAGCGGGAAGATAAACCCAAAATGAAAAGATATTATACCCTAGAAAATAAAATGACTCACAATTAAGGAAGAAATAGATTCCTCTCCCAA
Organism: Vigna radiata var. radiata; assembly: GCF_000741045.1. Classification (NCBI taxonomy): domain Eukaryota; kingdom Viridiplantae; phylum Streptophyta; class Magnoliopsida; order Fabales; family Fabaceae; genus Vigna; species Vigna radiata. The sequence continues at coordinate 3,508,014 of NC_028359.1, read as the reverse complement.
ACCAGAAATTTGAACTCTACAAGTTTGAAATGAATTAAAATCACTGACACCATTAAAATCAAACTCAGAACCTCCGAAACACCAAAAGAATAATAAAATAGAAATCCCTAATTTTTTTTCGAAAGAAAAGGAAAAAATACCTAAATTAATATTAAAATTGGTGGAAAATAAAGGTGGGAAAAACTCTAATTTCAATCTGGTCGCGTGGGGAAAATTTAGATATAAAATTTTAACGTCAGAAATTGATGACAGAACTATAAAATAGAAGGGGCCATCAATCTTTCAATGAATATTTACACTGAGAATTTCGGGACTGGCCAAAATATATATATATATATATATATATATATATATATATATATATATATATATATATATATATATATATATATATCAATCATGTTTTTAATATATTCATTTTTATTTCCCATCCCACTAAACTTTGTTTTACCTACATCTTTACTCCTTTCACATTTTCTCACATCTTCTCTCAATTTTGAATCCAACATACTGGTTAGGACATCCCACATTATAAATTAATTGAAGAACTTTTACCTAAAAAAGAAAAAAAAATTGTTAAAAGGTAAAAATTTAAATTTTTTTTATATTGAGAAACTTTACAAAACAGAAAATTATCATATGTACAATATTGCAATTTATAAAATAAAAAAGTAAAATGATTGATCAATAATTTATATGTTATAATATCTACATGTAATATGTAAGAGGTGAATCAATGTTACATATAAAATAATTTTAAAGTTTTTTAAGTTATATAATAACAATAAATTAAATTATATATATAATAGGTGAATCAATGTTACATATAAAATAGTTGAATTTTAAAGTAAACTGAAAGTATTTTAAGTTTTTTTAAAAGTAAATATAATAACAATAACTTAAGTTATATATATATATATACATATATATATATATATATATATATATATATATATATATNATATATATATATATATATATATATATATATATATATATATATATATATATATATATGTATATATATATATATAATAAAAATTTACTAAGATAATAATTTTGAAAAAAAAAAAGAGGAAAAGTTTAAAAACCAAAAGTAACACTTTATTCATGCATTTTTAGAAGGAAAACTCGAAAATGGTCCCGACTTAAGCTTTAAACCTTGCATTTGTATAGTTTGGTTATTTGTTTTCTTTTTCCTTTGTGAAATTTGGTTTGATTTTTGTAATATTGGTCTTGGTATGTTATTGTTCTTTTGTCCATTTGATAAGCATGAATTATGTATGATAATTGCTTTTCTTGAGTATTCTTTGCAACCATTCATTATCTTTTTTTGGCTGTAGATTTTCAACCATTTTGTGAGTAGCCACCTGGCATCAACAGTAGCTACCACACTCACATAAGAACCAATATATTGCACCAGAGTAGGAAAATTTCCAATCATGGCAGCCACACTTTGTGATAAGTGACAACAGCGGATTCCATCATCAGATCTCCAAGGAATGGCTACTTAAGTAGCTCAAATGGTACTGTTGTCAAAAAGTTGATTTAGAGAATTGAAGGGGAAAGAATGGAAACAACTAATGATGCACCATTGATGATAGCTATTGTCCCAGAGTTTTAAACTATTGAGAGCCCAACCACCTCTGTAACTGATAGAGCTCTTACAAGAGTCTATCTATCACTCAAAACATCAGACATAAACATAATATTAGACAAAAGCAGTATATTATTCTGGTAATGAAGAATACATCGTGCAATACCTAACTCTAAAGGGGAATACTCTCCCTCCACGGGAACAACCTCACATCAAAACAACTAATATCAAAAGCTTCCCCTAACATAAGACCTCCTTGCCTTCTTATAAAGGTCTCCCAAACCAACTAACCAACTAACAACTAAATCTTAATATATCACATTATATCTTATCATTACATCCCGTTGGAAAATAACCTTGTCCTCAAGATTGGAACCATGAAACTTGATCTCATGAGTCATCTTCATCTCATGAGTTGTATGATTGATTAAGTCATTTTGAAATGATGAATTCAATTTCTTTCAAGTCAATATTGTTATAACGGTCATATTGCATTTATTTTTGGCTGTTAAGAAGTGTTTAATCGATTGCATACACCATATAATTAGTTAAAAGTTGGATTTTGAAATGTTGTAAAAAAACTGGTAAATTAGCAGGAAAAATGTAGTCGATTACATTAATAGCGTAATCGATTAAAATTCGTCAGGATTTTGAAAATGCTATAAATAGTTGTCTAGCACACTATTTTAATCTAATATTTGGAGATACAAGTTTATAACTAACATTGTGATTAAGTTTTGTTACAGAAAGCATCCAAGAACCATCTTGAAGAATCAAGGATCAACTTTGGGTTTATACATCAAGATTCTATCAAGAAGTGTGCTTACAGGTTGTTGATCATATCTGCACTATTGGAGTACTTGCTGTGAGATCATGTTTATTTTTTTCTCAATCTATAGATTGAGTTCTTGTGTTGTTGTGCTAGAGGGAGAGAATTGTGATTGTTCTCATTGAGAGTTGGGAATGCTCGCAGGTTTTCTTAGAGTTTGTGGTAGAAAGTTGGGATTACTTTCTTGGTTGTGAGAGTGTGAGGATTGTTCACCTCTTGTTTGGTATAATTGATTTTGATTGAGCAGAGTGCATTGAGAAGTATTCTTTGTATTCTTGCCTTGTAAACTCAATCATTATAGTGATATCCTTCAACTATTGAAGAAGTATTAAATCAAAGTCGTTTCTTCAGCGATAATCATCAAACAGAACACTACGCTACTGATTTCTATACAAGAAATGTTGTGGTTACAAAGATTTTGAATTTTGAATCATTTGCGACCTTAGGTATATATTTGGGTTAAATATGTTTTTAGTCCCTATATTTTGGGGTGATTTTGGTTTTATTCCCTCTTTCAAATTAAGGTACAATTTAGTCCTTCAACTTTAGAAAACTCTGGTTTTAGCCATTTTTACCAAATTTTTTTTAACTTTATTTGTTGTTTCAAGCACGTTTCATTATAGCATTTGGATTGTTTACACTGTTTGACATATTTTTGTTTCAATGTTAACTGAGAAAGGTGTTTAAAATAGCAAATAAAGTTAAAAAAATTTGATAAAAAGGACTAAAACCAGAGTTTTCTAAAGTTGAAGGACTAAATTGTACCTTAGTTTGAAAGAGGGACTAAAACCAAAATCGCCCTAAAGTATAGGGACTAAAAACATATTTAACCCTATATATTTTTATCATTACCTCATCTTTTAATGAGTAGTAGATTTTGTGATATTGGAGCGACCCTTCTATCTAAATTTGATCAAAGTCTTATATTCAAATCTAAGGATCTCAACAAATGAATATCTTCAGAATGAGGTGAACAAAAAAAAAAGAATCAAATTAAAACCAACTGATTGGTTGAATGTTGTTCATCTCAAGTATGTCCTTCACAAATATATTAGATGACTTCCCCTATGACCGCGAGATGATATTGGCTACTATAGAAAGACCAAGATGATAATACCTTAGAAGAAATTTGTAACTTATTAAGGACTATGAACATTCAAGATGATAACTTGTTCAGACGGTGCTTTGAGTTTCTATCTTCACATCCATTTCATACAGGGCATCTAATAAGGATGCCAATACAATATCGTTTGAATAGGTTGCTTACATGCTTAACCAAAGGAACTTCATTATAAACTATGATAAATATAGTTGTACCTTATTATATTCAAACACTTTTTATTCATGTAATATTGTAACTCTACTTAATTATTTGTTTCATCATAAATATTCAATTTTACTTTAATAACAAAAAATTATACCACTTGACAGTAAAATATATTCACAAAATGTTATATTTTAAAAATAATTATTTCAATTTACTTAAATACAAATTTTTTTCATTTTAAAAAATAATTTTTTTCTCCTTACAATAATTTTTACAATGAGTCAAATCTTACACTAATTTTCACAATTTTACTTTCAAATTTAAACTCATTCACTCCAAATTCTTTCAGAAAAACAACAATCAACTTACTCTCAAATCCCCTTAAATTTATCCATTCTCTTTCCTAACTCTATCTTTTTAAGTGAAGATAACTTTATTAAGATAATAAACTTGAGGAAGTAAACAAATGTATTATGTATTTGGAATAGGTAAAGTTTGTGTTTTTATTTTTAATAAATTTAGTAAGAGTGAAAAGATTTAAAATGAAGCAACGATGTGAATTTTTTTTTTAATAAATTAAAATATAGTATTATTATGTTGTTTTTATAGTTATATTATATATATATATATATATATATATATATATATATATATATATATATATATATATATATATATATATAAGCTTTCTCATGTAATAGAATCGATTCCGTGTAAGAAAGGATTCCGGAATCGATTCTTTCAAGCCATAATCTCTTCAAGAAGCCACCATCTCTAGTTCTGCCAACGAAGGCCATTCCTCCTTGCTCTGCCAGACGTACGTCGGACATTTGCGGGGACCATACCTAGCGAGGGTAGAGGTTGTTCGGAGGACGCTGTTCCTGGAGCAAATTTGACTTGGGATATTATTCCCACAAAATCCCCCATTTTGGCAAGATGGGATGAGAAAGCTATTTGGCAAATCTGCTTTCTCACCTCTTACAAATTTTGTTAAGATTTCTAATTGATTCACTATATCGAAAATTACCAAATATAGGTTGATTTATTGCATTAGCTAATTTCTAGGATTAGTTATAGGGATTAGCTTAATTATAGGGATTTGACAGTTTTTTTTTTCAGAGATATATTTTCTCTACTGCTCTACATATATGGGCACACTATAATCATGAGAAATTATCCTTGAATGTTAATTTTCAATATGGTATCACGAGCTAGACTCCTTAAGCGTGATCCACCATTTTCTTAACCTTCGTTTTTTTTAAACACCCTCTGAACCTATAAGATGTCTGATAAAAACTCTACACCCAAATCAGGGTCTGTAGTGACTCCTGTCATTATTCAATCTGAAAGTGCTTTCAATGCCGGGATCGTTCTTAGCGAAACAAATTACAACACATGGTCACAGATAATGGAAATGCATATCGCAGAGAGGGAGAAACTCTCTTATATTCGAGGCAAGGAGAAACAACCTGCAGGGGAGGATCCGGGTTATGAAAAATGGTATGCAGAAAATCAAAAGGTGAAGAGGTGGTTGTTGTTGTCCATGAGCCCATAAATTATGAAGCGTTACTTACGCTTAGCCACAGCCCATGAAATTTGGAGTGCATTATCTAAGGCATTTTATGATGGAAGTGATGAGTTGCAAGTATTTACTTTGAATCAAAAGGCCTTTACTGCAAAACAAAATGGTAGGCCTCTCTCAGAATATTATGGAGAATTGATGGAAATTTTTCAGGAATTGGATCATCGTGATAAGGTGGTCATGAAAGATCTTGAAGATGTCACTGCGTACAAGAAATCAATTGGACGACTAAGGGTACATATATTCCTTACGGGATTAGATGATGAGTTTGAATAAATTTGTGGAGAGATTTTATGCAAAGAACCTGTTCCAGAGTTGGAGAATTCTTATGCATTGATTCGTCGGGAGGAAATACGTCAAGCGACTTTAAAAGGTGAATCAGAAAGTTCTAACAACACAACCATGATAGCTCGAAACAGAAACTGGCAGGGTCAAACAAAAGGAAATCATCCTAAAGCGAACTCAAATATAGATAAGTATAAGTTCAAATGCACTCACTGCAATCAGCAAGGACACACTAAGAGTCGTTGTTTTGAACTTAATGGATATCCAGAATGGTGGGATCACAGTCGGGATCAACGAAGAAAGAATCCAACTGCAGCAGTTGCTGAGGCAAAAAACATAGATGAAGCCTCCAAAGATTCCACTACTTTGATGGCAATCAGAGGTAATGGTGGTGAGTTTTTTGTACCTATTACTAATAGCACATGGATAATTGATTCAGGTGCTATTGATTATATGACTTTTGATTCTAGACAAAGTTCCACCATGAAACCATCCTCAAAAGAATTGATTTCCACTGCCAATGGTGACACAACCTCTGTTATTGGAAAAGGATCCTTAACTCTTACTAATAATTTCACTTTGGATTCTGTTTTAGTTGTTCCATCTCTTGAATATAACCTTTTGTCTGTATCACAAATTACTACATCCCTAAATTGTATTGTTATTTTTTGGCCTAATTTTTGTGTGTTTAAGGACATTCAGACCAGACAGACGATTGGTTATGGTGTTAAACAAGGAAGATTATACTATTTGGACTTGGTGTCAAAAGATTCTGGGAAGTTAGAAAGCGCTTTGACCATGAAGAGTTCTACCAAACAAAAAGAAGAAACTGAAATTTGGTTATGGCATCTCGCCTCGGACATGCTTCATTTAGTTACTTGAAAAAATTGTTTCCTTTATTATTTGCAAAGATTGACATCTCTGTTTTTCATTGTGATGTATGTGAACAAGCAAAAAGTCATCGTGTTCCTTTTCGACTCAGTTTGAATAAAAGTATTGTTCCTTTTATGCTTATACACTCGAATGTTTAGGGTCCTTCTAAGATTTCTACTCTAAGAGGATCACCTTGGTTTGTTACTTTCATAGATGACTACACTAGAATGACTTGGTTATTGTTAATGAAGTCCAAAGGAGAAGTGAACTTGATATTTCAAAAGTTTCACAAAATGATTGAAACCCAATACAATGCAAAAGTTCAGGTTCTTCTTAGTGACAATGGTGGTGAATACCAAAGCCTTGACCTCAAGAGGTACTTGGAAGTACATGGGATTATTCATCAAACTACGTGTCCTAATACACCGCAACAAAATGGTGTTGCCGAGCGGAAAAATTGACACTTACTAGAGGTGGTACGTTCTTTATTATTAGAGGCCCATAGGCTTTTATCTTATTGGGGAGAGGCTCTTACAATGGCAACATATGTCATAAATCGTATCCCTTCTAGCTCTAATGAGTTTCAAACGCCACTGTAGACTTTCCTAAACAAAGTGGTTACCCTTGGTAGTACAGATTTGCCTCCTCGTGTTTTTGGTTGTGTAGCATTCGTTCATATTCAAAAGAATCTAAACAAATTGGCACCACGGGCTTTACGATGTCTGTTTCTTGGATATGCTATACACCAAAAAGGGTATCAGTGTTACCATCCTCCAACTAAACGAATGTTTATAAGCATGAATGTTGTTTTCCATGAACAAATAATGTATTTCTCTTCAGAATCTGCACTTCAGGGGGAGAACCATAAAGAACTGCAGACTCTAGACTATAATTGCCAAGAATATGTATATCTTGAGAAAGACCATTTGGAGGTAAATTGTAGTAACGATAATTCTTGTGCAGATAACTTACAATCAAGTTGTACAGATGAGATGGAAAATGAAATAAATGGGACTTCACACTATGAGGTGGTGACCGAACTTGGTATGACTCCTCTTGTTGACACACCAAACCAATCATCTATTGTCATGGATGCTCTTAATCTGGTGCCAACAAAAAGGTAACTACCAGAACGACACACTAGAGGTATTTCTAAACTCACTTATGAGTCCACTCTTTCTAGTAAGGTTAGATACCCCATGAATAATTTTGTTTCCTACCACCGTTTGTCTGAATCAAATAAGTCATTTGTAAATTAATTATCTACTGTTGCTATTCCTAACAATGTACAAGAAGCCTTGGCTAATCCACGATGGAAAAATGCGATGAATGAGGAAATGAAAGCCTTGCAACAAAATGAAACATGGGAACTTGTTGACTGTCCACCAGGAAAAAAACCAGTTGGATATCAATGGGTTTATGCTATAAAGTACAAAGCAGATGGCACAATTGAAAGGTTAAAAGCAAGGTTAGTGGCAAAGGGCTACACTCAAACTTATGGGGTGAACTATACGAAGACATTTGCTCCTGTGGCTAAACTCAACACAGTTCGAGTATTGTTATCTCTAGCAGTAAACTTAGATTGGTCGTTACAACAGTTTGATGTAAAGAACGCCTTCCTCCATGGAGAATTATCTGAAGAAGTTTATATGGAACTGCCACCAGGATGTATGGTTCCAAAGAAGCATAGTCAAAAGGTGTGTAAATTAAAGAAATCATTGTATGGCTTGAAGCAATCTCCAAGGGCATGGTTTGGAAGATTTTCAAAGGCAATGACTATTTTTGGCTATCATCAGAGCAATTCCGATCATACTTTGTTTCTAAGAAACAACACGGTAAGATCATTGCTCTTATCATATATGTTGATGATATGATTGTTACTGGAAATGACCCTGAAGAACAGAAAGCTCTACAAAGCTATTTATTTGGAAAATTTGAAATGAAAGATCTTGGTCCTCTGAAATATTTTCTTGGGATAGAAGTTTCCAGATCAAAAGCAGGACTATTCTCTCCCAAAGAAAATATATCCTAGATCTTTTGCGAGAAACAGGCATGGAAGAGTGTCATCCTGCTACTACTCCTTTTGAAGAAGGATTAAAATTGTGTCTTGAGCCAAATCAGATACCGGTTGACAAAGGAAGATACCAAAGGCTTGTAGGAAGATTAATGTACTTGGCCCATACCAGACTAGATCTTACTTATGCATTAAGTGTTGTTAGTCAGTACATGCATAACCCAGGAGAAAAACATATGAATGATGTCATGCACATCTTAAGGTATTTGAAATCTGCAGCTAGAAGGGGTATTTTGTTCACTAAACACACCGATTATCAAGAAATAAATGTATATACAGATGCAGATTGGGTTGGAGCCATAAATGTATCTACATCAGGTTATTTCACTTTTGTAGGAGGAAACCTTGTAACTTGGAGGAGCAAAAAACAAAACGTGGTTGCCCGCTCAAGTGCAGAAGCTGAATTTAGAGGTATAACACTTGGTTTATGTGAAGCATTGTGGTTAAAGCTACTGTTGGAAGATTTAGGATACCCTCCTATGCAACCAATCCAGTTGTATTGTGACAACAAAGCTACATGTGATATTGCCTATAATCTAGTACAACATGATCGCACAAAGCATGTTGAAGTAGACAAATTTTTCATCAAGGAAAAGTTGGATAGAAAGATTTTAAAGTTGTCTAAGATCAAAACAGAAGATCAGTTGGCTGATATTCTCACTAAAGCAGTTCTAAAACTAGTGTTCTCCAAATTTCTAAGCAAGTTGGGCTTGACTAACATTTATGCACCAACTTGAAGGGGAGTGTTAAGATTTCTAATTGATTCACTGTATAGAAAATTACCAAATATAGGTTGATTTATTGCATTAGCTAATTTCCATGATTAGTTATAGGGATTAGCTTAATTAGAGGGATTGGGCAGTTTTTATTTCCAGAGATATATTTTCTCTACTGCTCTACATATATAGGTACATTGTAATCATGAGAAATTATCCTTGAATGTCATTTTTCAATAAATTTCGTGACACTTGTAAATCCGTATCTCCAAATCTCGGTAGATGAGTGGAGGAGAAGAACATCTAGAAAGAAGATAGTAAAAAGACAAAGAGAAGGTTTACTAAAGTTTAGAAATTATTTGATCGATTGTTAATTTTTTTAATAAAATTAATTAATTAATTAAAAATTTTAAAAATTAATTTTTATTAATAAGTATTTATAATATAATAACAAAGTATAAATATTTTATTTAATTATATTTATTTGTTTAATTAATTAGTTATTATAAATGTGAGAAAAAATAACTTTTTCTTCTTTCTTGCCTTCGCATGAACGAGCATAAAGTTGAAAATGTATTTTTTTTATCGGTTTTTACCATTTTCTAGATCGATTTCGAAATATCATTTCAAATCTGTCCCTGTAAAATTTCGGTGGTAGGAAATAAACACACCACGAACTTTAGGTGAATTTTTTTGACATGTAGGCACAAAAGTAGAAATTTTTTCTTGGTACTTGTTTAATATCTACATTTATATAATTTATTTTGGTCTTGATATTATTAAATTTTTTAAATTAGTATCAATTTGTTACTCTGATACATTCGACGTCATAACAAAATCAGACATCGGAAATAAAATGAAACTAATTTAAAAAATTAAAAGACGTAATTGAAAATTTTAATAGCATACGGATTAAATTAAATCAAGCATATAAATATAAGAAAAAAAAGTAGTTTAACCAAACAAAATTCCGTTATATAAAAGTAAAAATAAAGCTGTAAAAAATAGGAATATAGAAAAAATGATTGGTGTTCAAATTTATAAATCACAATTCAAATAAATATAAATAAAATTAAATAAAAAAGCCCCATAAATTACAGAAAAGAAAAATCCGGTGATCCCATATATGCCATATGCCGTAAGAGTTCTATTTTAGTTTCTCCTTTTCTTTCTTATGCTCAAGAGCCTTCTACACTTAAACCCACCCAAAACCCACTATTCTAATCACCTTTGAACACTCCATTTCTCTGCTTGATCATGTCACAATCACTTAAGCTAATCAAGGAACATGTCTCCAACCCCAAATTCTGGTTGATCATCGGAGTAGGAGTTGCCGGGATTGTGGTTCTGGTGGAGACACGGCGTAGAACACGGCGGAATAAAACACACAAACAAGACTTTGGTGCTTTTGTTGAGCGCTTTGAGATACTTCCCTTTCCCCAGCTTCCTCCTCCTGCTGCCAAACAATCGCTCTCTGCTCTAACGTTTGCCATAAACGAAACGTTCGTTCTTTTCAACCTCCCCCCAATTTTTTTGAGTTTTGCTTCAGTTTGATTATAAAAGTTGACATTTTTGTTAATTATCCACGTTTTTCTTTAATGGGGTTGGGAGAAAATTTTCTGATGTTATGTCATGCAAGGTCTGTGATATCATGACATTTGATTTGCAATAAAGGACATTGTTGTTATTCTCAAGCTCTGATTATGTTTTAGCTTCGTTTGAGTAAAAGGTTTACACTTTTTGTTTTTGGTTTTTACTTTCCTGGGTCAAAGAAAGTATTTGCTTAAAGTTTTGAGGTTTGGGATATGATGTTTGGGAAATACTTTCTAAAATTTGTTGAATTTTACATAATTTCGAGTGAAACTTATTCGATATGAAGTATGCATTACCGAATTTTGTAATTTCTAATAAAATTCAATCAATAATAGATAGAGTATTTAAGGAGTGTAAGATAATATCATTTGGTGTGATATTGTTGTGGTTTCTGACTTAAATGATATTTTGGGCTTGTATTTGTTGGGGTTGGCAGGTTTGATGTTAAAGGCTATGTGACGGGGTTTGGAAATCCTACGTGGAAGAGTACACACAAGGCAGCGGAGAAGACTGCAGTTGTGGTGACTGCTCTGCTCAAGAGTGGAGCCACTTGTGTTGGCAAGACTGTTGTGGAAGAATTCTCTTTTGGGTGATGAGTCCTTTAGAAGTCCTTTAGCTTCGTGTAGTCAACTGAAACAATTTGATATACTTAAGCCATTGTTATGTCAGGATTTCTGGTGAGAACAAGTATTATGGAACTCCAACTAATCCTCGGATGCCATCATGTACACCAGGAGGGTCTTCTTGTGGTTCAGCAGTGGCAGTTGCTGCAGGGCTTGTGGACTTTGCCGTTGGTAAGTTTATGTGTTACCCATAATAACTTGAAATTCTATTTTTTATGCGTAATGGTACTTTTAATTTTTTTAGTCATTTCAGAATATGTCATTTTCAATCTAGCAATCCGCCCTTTGTCTTGCTTTGGTGATTCTGCTGCAATTGTATTTTATGAACGTTATCCTATTAAGTTATAAAAAAACCAACCAAGCCTTTAGGCATTAGGTGTGTATGCAGCACCACAATATTCTATCATAAATCATGTTGATAACAAACATTTTTAATCGACCCTCTAAATTATTCTTAACAGTTTCTTTCCTAGCTTTTTTTGAGTTTTTTCCTAGCGCTAGCGATTAGGCTACCTGCAATCTGAATAGTAACAAAAAAAATAACAAATAAAACTCTGAAGTCCAAACAACAACCTAGTCCCAGGATAGATATTTTGTGGCATTGAAAATGTGGGAAGAGAATTCCCAAAACACATATAAGAAAAAAACATGAAAGGAAGAAAGATTTCCAACACAGGAGGCCAAAAACAGAGAACAAAAATGGGGAGCATGAAGAGCTTACCTCTTTGTAGACATAGTGGCCAAATTGCAGAGGAGAAGGAAATGATCCAGAGGCTCAAAATGCAGTCCCAACTTGAGCATTCAAAATTTCATGCAATTATGAGTATAGCACAATGCTTTTGATAGCGTCACGGAGGAGAATCAAGAATCAAGGTGCGGAGGAGAGCAAAGTCAAAGCAAAGGAAAAAGAGGGAAGAATATTTTTTATTGCAGTTCCTTTTGGAGCTCCAAATTCGTAACTAAATGATGTTCCCTAGTGTTCAACTGATAAAGATTATTTTACTCAAATGGACTTGCTGGCTCGATAGTAATCGCATGAGTCAGCTCAAGTTTGTCTGAGCATTGAAACTGTTAAATATAGTGAAAATTATATATTAGAATTAATCCCTTATGTTAAATACACACATAAGGTTCTCTATTTATAATAAAAGAAATATGGGCTAAGCCCAAATACAAATGAATATGTAAGAATAAAATAAAATAAAATAAGAACAATGTTTCTCTAATAAACATATAGGGACTATATTTCTCTAATTAACATAAACACAATATAAACTAAATATAATATCTCTAACACTCCTCCTCAAGCTGGAGCATACAGATTGTATGGACCAAGCTTGGAATAAATAAACTCAATTTGAAATATATGATCTGTCTTCAAGAGTGTGTGGCAAACAGATGCGCAATCACATGTCGACGAACAACTAACAGCAATTTATGGACAGTAGTAGACAACTGCGAAACTTCAAACAGCACCGTCAAACTTCAAGTGGGATGACTTTGACAAAGGAGAACAATGACAAACTCCAGGGACTAGATTGCCATCAAGTAAGGATGGGGCTTGCATCAAAACTACAAGGACTGCCATCACTGACTGATGGGGCCTGTAGTGGCTAAAAGTGACAAAACTACAAGGATTGCCATCACTGACTGATGGGGCTTGTATACAGGGACTGCCATCACTGACTGATGGGGCCTGTATACAGGGACTGCCATCACTGACTGATGGGGCCTGTATACAGGGACTGCCATCACTGACTGATGGGGCCTGTATACAGGGACTGCCATCATTGACTAGTGGAGTCTGAAAGCCTAAAACTTGGCTGGAAACATACTCCCCCTCATGACGAACGGCGGAAATGACGGCGCGCCGATGACAAATCGTGAAAGTGGAAGATCATAATGAGCTCTTATTCATCAAAGCACCCAAAAAACAAATCTGACAGATTTGAGAAAGGGTTGGTGAAATTGTTTCAACCCATAATTTTAGTGTTGAAATTTCTTGGTGTTAACCACTGACTATCCTTGAAGACCTTTCAGAATAGAGAAGAAGATAGCGGAAGCAGTAGAGGTAGGACTAGGTGTTGGTGCATCGGTGGCACAAGTGGCGGAGACGACGGCCGGAGACGGTGGCCAGAGACGGTGGCCGGAGGCGGTGGACAGGCTGCAGGTGGCGGCTGGTGGCGAGCGGCAACGGGCAGTGGTGGACAGCAACACCGGACAGATGCGAGACAGAAACCAGAGATTGCCCATTGAAGTATAAAGGCACAGGTTGAAAAAGAAACTTTTACTGGGACCGGCGGCAACAAAGACAAAGTAGAAAAGAATCAGAAAACCTACTCTGATACCATGTTAAATATAGTGAAAATTATATCTTGGAATTAATCCCTTGTGTTAAATACACACATAGGGTTCTCTATTTATAATAGAAGAAATATGGGCTAAGCCTAAATACAAATGAATATGTAAGAATAAAATAAAATAAAATAAGAACAATGTTTCCCTAATAAACTATAGGAACTATATTTCCCTAATTAACATAAACACAATATAAACTAAATATAATATCTCTAACAGAAACCAAGTCACACGAGTTAACTTGCAGCCATTCTCTAGACTCAGACTTGTTTAGTTTGTGAGTTAAGTGACGAGTTTGATAATAATGCTTTTTTGACTTTTTACTTCCAATCATTCTCTTCATTCAATATCACCAGTTTTGCAGTTGTCGTAAATTTTTCCTTTGAGCTAAAGTAGTTCTATTTTTTTGTCACATAACATAAAAAGCACTCATCCATTTCATGTATCCTGCTCGAATCCTATAATTTATTTACATCTTCCTCTATTCTTAGTTTTTCTATTTGTTGAACCTCAAGTACTTAAACTATAAGACCTTCAATGTTTTTTTGATGTATTTCTTTGAATTCACTATTATTCTGTTAACTTGTTCTATTAAATAAAATTAGTTTCTTCCCTATGTTTCTATCGTACTAAGTACCAATTTCGTAAAAGTTAAAGTTATATCACACAATGTTTCTGATAGGAACCCATAATTGAAAAGAGAAAGAAGAGTAATGTTCTTTATTGACTAGACATAAAATAACACAATAGAAGAGAGCATTCTCTCGTCCAAGGGTTTTCCCTTCACAAAGAGTTAAAGCTCAAACTACAAAATTGTCATCTCCCCTCCAAGGTACTGATTGGTCTAATTATATAGACCAACTCCCAACTGACAGCACTGCATCCACTTATTTTTCCGTTCCTTCCTTTATTCACCGCTTCCTTTTAATTTTCCTTCTACAATAAACCTTCCCTATCATATCATTCCTTCTATAATACCTATTCCACTCTTCCTCATTATTTACATGCCTAACAGTTTCAAACATTTGGAATTCTTGCATTTTCAATTTGAACTTGCGAAGATTACCATTGTTTCTTCATTTGGTTAATGAGAGAACTGGGGTATGGTTCAATTTATATATTCATTATTTCTTCTTCTTAATGCTGATTTATTTAATTAGGTTTTTAGTAATTTCTTTTTTGTATGCTATAGTTTCTCATTTAAAAACAATGCTAACCACACACATTATTTAAGGAGTGTCCTCATTCTAGTCTAGTTCCTTAAACCTATTATAGTTCTTATTGCAGTAGTGAGCTATGTAGGGGCTTGATGATGTTATGAAAATAAAGTTATTTTTTATGGTGATTATTAGAAAGTGAGTAAGTCTAACTTATTCTCACAAAATTTACTTGTAAGATGGGAATTATACCCCACACTCTCTCACAATGAGGCATTGACATCTCTTGTGTGTGATTAGATATTTAAGAGTTGTCATATAGCAAATGCCATGATAGCCATAACTAACCTCACTAGGATAGGTTCTTATGCCATATTAGAAAGTGAATTTAAGTCTAACTCATCTTTACAAAATCAGCTAATAAGATGAAGATTACACTCCACTTATAAATTATAATCTGACTTTATCTCTAGTTAAAGTGAGATCTCCAATAGTGATCCATAGAATAATAGTTGCATAAGTTTTGTGATTCCAAGTCATAGTTCATTTTTGTGGTATTTTCATTATATTATTGCTCTATGGCTTGCAAAGCATGATCTTTTTTATTTTATCTAGGATAGACATAATTCACACATGCAATTGTATTGAGGCCTTGAAAACTTGTTACTTGATTTTACATAACTATATATTTAACGTGGAAGATTATTGTGTCTTGGCAGGTACTGATACTGTAGGATGTGTGAGGGTTCCAGCAGCACTCTGTGGTATTTTTGGTTTTCGACCATCCCATGGGGCTGTATCCACCATTGGAGTTCTTCCAAATGCACAAAGCTTAGACACTATTGGTAAGATTCATAAGTTTTTTTTGTTGCCATGATTTTAATCAACACTTGACCATCAGTTATATGTATTAACACTTGAGATTTTGTTAGTAGTGCTAACTTTAAGGAAATAGCATAGAGCAATTAGATTAAATAATCAGACAGTATATAGTTAGTAGTGCTTTGTAAAGTTTTGCAATACAAGAACGATTAAACATGTTAATGGTCTTGATTTGCATCCGGAGTTGAAAATATGATTAAGTTAGTAAGAAATCACCACATCATGAGGTGAATGGGATTTCATTTTTTAATACATTAGTCTATGTTTACTAAGATTTTTTATTACTCTATTGTTTAATTGATTTGCAGGACTGTTTGCTTGTGATCCATCTATCCTACATCGTGTTGGACATGTTTTACTTCAATTGAGTTCAGTGGAGACCAGAAGGTCCAGGCGAATAATATTTGCTGATGATCTTTTTCAGTTATCCACAATTCCTACACAGAGGACAATACATGTTATTGGTAAAGCTATTGAGAATATGTCTGGGTGTAAGTTTCTTGATCTTTGAAGACCACTTGTTCCTCCTTTCATATTAGTAACTAGTAAATTGATTATTAAAATACTAGTTTTCTATAAGAACAAAGTTTATCACTAGACTGAATCACAAAAAGAAGAGAAAATTATGGAAATTATGTTATGACGTATTTTTAGTCTATTTGGTTTTTCAGATCAGGATCCAAAGCATTTGAATCTCTGTCAGTACATTGAATCTAAGGTGCCCAGTCTAAGGCTTCATGAGCAATCAACACACCAGCAAAATGAAACATCTATATTGAAAACTATCTCTTCTGTTATGCTTTTACTACAAAGGTATTCCTTTTTAAGTTTTGAAGTTTTTTGTTTGATTTACTTGAAGTTGAGAGAAAATGAAAAGTCTTACATTTTGATTAAGGAAATCTGATACACTTTACTACTGTATTTATAGAAGACAATAGTTCTGAAAGATGAAAGATAAAAAGACGAGAAGCCCCTAATAAAACCCTAACATAACTATTAATGATAAAATAAAGACGGTATACTTCAACAGAATTATTATAATATGTCACCTTGTGCTGTATGCTTTTCTATTGAAAATTTATTACGAAAGAGAATGGAGTTGTATGAGTAAGCATTGGATGATTCTCTAAATGGATTACAAATATAAAAGAAAACATGGTATAATGAAACTGGCCAATCTGGGTAGCAGGAATTGGGAGTACACTAAAATAAAGACAATCGAAACTCAAGAGATTGTGTAAATTGTGTATAGTTCTTCATTCAATTTTAATGGTTCTGATGCAGACAAGCACACACACAATTCAATGTATAGGCAATAAAAGAAAATCAGAAAATATAATATGAAGCTGTATGAAATTGTATTGATACTATATAGGTGAAATGCAAAAAGAAAGGATGTCTTCTACCCCAGAGCAATGCTCCTACAAAGAGAGAAATCTCTACTCACAAACAACCTGATATTCTCTTCCCCTTTTTCTAATCCCTAACGGACCCCTATAACAGAAATGCACAACCCCACTCACATTTCCTTCTCTCTCTCTCTCTGCCACATCAACATTCTATCCTTCGTGCCTATTTTTCCTCACATAGACCCTCCAAATTTTGGGCCTATTCTCTTGACTTGTATTCTGCTCCCCTAAGCCTAAAATATTCTCCATGGGCCTATCAGGTTCTTTGCTTAGAAACTGAAGAAGTTTTAATGTTGAAAATATAATCGAAAAGTTGTCAACTCAATAAGCTTGTAGAACATTCCACTTTTTTAGCAAGGATTTCATTCACTTGGTTGTTTTAAGTGTCTTAGATTGCTATTCTTTTGCTAATATGAATATCATTGTGTATATATGCCTTTTGGACAACATACTATGCGTAGGCCATGCCTAGAATATTTTCTTAAACAATTTAATGTTAGGAAAGATAACAAAAGAAAACTTCTTAATACAAAGGCAATGGATAATATTAATTTTCCCCCATGATTTAATGAGACAAGAAAAGAATATCTTTTCTCTCACACAAGTGAGGTTCTCTTCCTTCAAATCTCTCTGTTATAGTTTGTACAAATATATATATGTATGAAACCAATAAAAGGATTTGGCTTTTATAGCCTAGGTACTAATGAGTGAGCCTTATATTAAGGGGAGCTTTTATTCATTTCTTTACTATAGCTTTCCTTCAAACTCTCCCATATTTCCATTTTTCTTATTTACTATTTATTTATTTCCTTAATTTTTATTTTGCACCAAAGAAGGAAACTCAACGTATTTTTTATTTTCAATTTTTACTTGGCCATTTGTGAGGACTTGGTCATCTATATTAGTTGTTATCATTAGTATGAATTTTCTCAAGTTGCAATTGCTTGGATTCCAATATATCATGTATCCACTGATATATTGTACATTGATATGTTTTGATCTGAGGTGAAAGCTCAAATGTTTTACTATCATAATGCTCAATGTAATTTTATCATCCATTCCGTAACTCATGATGCAAGATCTGTAATAGTTTTTTGTATATTCCAAAATGCTGAAGTCCTACATTGCCTACTTAACTCTATTTTGGAGGGTTTATATACCTACACACTCCTATACCTTCAAAGTGCGAAGTAAGAGTTGTGGAATTAGTGTGCAAGAAGTTGAGGCATGAGATTGGGCCCCCTTGGGCTTTTCAAGCAGTTTGCCAATTTCTCCCATGCGTGTGTTATAAGGAGGTTCTTGTCCTTTTTACCATTTGTTTTGTTTAACATTTTCTTTTTACCTTTCATTAATATGTATCCTTATCTAGGCTTTTTGGTTTATTACTATATGACTGTTGGGCTATCCATAGTTCCGGTGTTCCCGAGATACTTACCTCTCACAATTTCCTCATAACCATTGTGCCATAATATCCATGTTCCCATGGACATTACTTGTATATTACAATGTTACTCTGTGATTTCTGTAATGTTACTCCTTTCATGTTAGTTGGGAGCGTGTGACCTTGATGGTCACATTCAAGTACTTTACAAATATGAGAGTCACCTCTTCCAAATTACACTTTTGCTTACTCTTCTTCCCCAGTGTTAGGTTTTTTCTTTTGTGCTCTTAATAGTTTTGAGTATCGACATACCACATACGAAGATCTTGTTTTATCTTAGGGCTTGTGCAACATATTGTTGATTAGACTTTAAGGGCAGTACTCCACAACATCTTAAGAAGTTGTCTTGTTCGTGTTCTTAATATTATTTTTTTACAATGTTATGGATTTATGGCTGGCAATATGGACATCTAAACCAACTAGTGTGAGGGATGTAGAAGAACAAGTGTAGAATATTAAATAGCTTTTTTGTATTAGTTCTGTTTTCTCAATATACATAAAACATCTCTGCAGTTTGAGAAATATACAGTTTCAGCTCAATGTCTCTCTCTTTCCCATAGTTTAACCAGCTTTAAATCTATTTTACATGTTTTTGTCTCCTCAGGTATGAATTTAAGACCAATCATGAAGAATGGGTTAAATCACTCAAATTCAAGTTAGGTCGTGGTGTGCCTGATCATGTCATTGCAGCCATTAGTACTGTATATGATAATATAAAAGCATTGTATAAAGTCAGGACTGAAATGCGAGGAGCTTTCCAAAGTCTATTAGAGGTAATTGTATTTTTCTTACTCTTTTTTCTTTTATAGATTTTCTAAGACGGTGAACTTTCATTTAAATTATTAGATTATATTTGTGGCTGACTTGAAGATAGATGAGCAAGTAATTTACTTTAATTCTTATAGTGAAGTAGCTCAATTAATTTTAGCATGTGCACTGTATGCTTGAATACTGCCCTATTATCTTCTGGTATTGATTGGTTGTTCCCCAGGATGATGGAATATTAGTTATCCCTACTGTAGCAGACAACCTATTAAAGCTTAATACAACGAAAGGTTTTTCTTCGGAGTTCCACGACAGAACATTTGCACTATCGAGCATTGCTAGTGTATCTGGATGTTGTCAGGTAATCTGACAACTTTTAGATTTGGTGGTAATATTTTTTTTTTTCATTTCTTATTCATTATACTGTAATTTTCTTTGGCTTATATATGAGCTCTTACATTATGTGCAGGTTACAATTCCATTAGGATATCACGATGGTTATTGTGTGTCTGTTTCATTCGTCTCTTTTCATGGAGCAGATAAATTTCTTTTGGACACGGTCTTGGATATTTATTCAACTCTTCGAGAACGAGTTAGTGTTGGTTCTGATTTGTTGTCATTACCTGATGTTAATGGCAACAGGGAAACTTCTGAACTTTTAAAAGAGAAGGTTAGATTTCACTGAGCAATTACTCTGGGTCAGATATTATTTGTCAAAAAGTTTGTTGGTTTATTTATTTCGCTAATCTCATGATTTGAAGTTGAATGCCGCCAAACATGGTGTTTGTGTTTTAAATTGAAATGTTTGAGTTTTTTTATAATCTTAGAAGTGAGTTTTAAATTCAAACTCAACCTTATAAAATCAGTTTATAATGAGATTCGTATTCATTCATATATATATATATGATCATAATTGAGGAGAGATTTCCAAAACACTCTCACATACCAAAAATTGAACATCTCAAGTGTGGGATCGGATATTTGTAGGTGGTTTGATAGTGGGTGACCTAATAGGCTAACAAATCTTGCTAGTACAGACTTTGGTATTGTCTTAGAAAGAGAACAAGTGCCAACGGCTATGAAGGCAGCATTGGCAACATTGATTGTGGCTCGTGAGTGTTGTCATGTCAACAATGAAGTTTTCCATGAGTGCTTCAATGGTGTTTGGGGACAACAATGATAGTTGTTTGACAGCAGCATCAAAGTCAAGAGGTGTGTGAGCCGTCAACTAGTAAGTCTTGTTCATTTTTTATTTTGTGATGGGAACCATGTGAAACAAAAGGGTCAGGTGTTGGGCTTTGTTTTTGGGTTGGGTTGGGTCCTTTTTAGCCTACAATAGGTTGTTGAACAATAGCTTCACAATACGGTAAGGACCAATGTGCCACATGATCCCGCATTTCATGAGCATCATTGCGATCTTGAGTGGTCCATGCCTCCCCCGATCTAACATTTGCATCAACTTGTGGCGTTCTTTGTACTAGCAGGGTTTTGCAAGTTCACTTAAAATTTTAACAATACTGGTGATAGGTATTACAGACCTATATGTATTATATAACATTCACTGAGTTTCCTCTGAATAGAGAACCCAAACAACATACAACTTTCTGGTTATTAGAGAGAACCAAACTCTCCCTCCCTAATCTTCACAAGTTACAAAACAAAGATAGTAACTGCTTTATGGATTTCTAACAGATAAGATGTGAACAAAACTTATTCCTTTTGTATCTATTTCTAGTAGTTAGCAAATGCTAACTTATTGGATCTATACTAGCAAATTATATTTTATTTTCTGAAGTAGTAAGTAAGAAGAGTTGGACACAATACCATTGACAGTATTGGTGTACTTGCCTTAGTGAAAACCCACTAGCTTTGCTTGGTTTAATTTAAATATCAGTTCTGTCGAATTTGGACTTGAATGTTAGGCCTAAAAACTTTTTCCCGCCTTATATATTTTGGGCCTTCGGTGACCCTTTGTCAACTAGCCTTGAGTTTCTCTAGCAGCCCATTCACTTATAGAACTGGATGTAACAGCTCTACAAGATCAAAAACCAAATCTGTAAAAACTATTGTTCTAAAAGTATTTAGACCATTTGGAGTATGAAGTCCAAAACAGATTTTAAGGCCGGGTCTTTCATTTGGACTATGGTACATTAAAGAATTCAAATGATCGGCATAGAGCTCTTTGGCTTGATATTTTCGTAATGTGTGGTGTTTTTTTGGTACATGTTCCTCACCTGTACTTGCATTGTTCTGATGTTGTTACATTATTTTTCAATTATGGTTTATTGATTTTCTCTTTTGTAATTATTTTCTTGTCAATAATTTTCTTCTTTGATAGCTAAAAAAGATAGTTCATATCAGTTTGCAAGGTCGTTTGGAAGCATATATATGTTTAATGTTAAAACTGAAGGCAATGGCACTTAGTAGTAGTTCTGATGCATAAAGCTTTTTGAATTGATATTTTTGTGATGTGTGGTATTTTCTTGATCCATGTTCCTCACCTTCCTTGATTTCTTTGCTGCTGTTTCAATATTTTTCAATTATAGTTTATTGGTTCACTCATTTGTAATTATGTTCTCATCTTAATGATTTTCTTCTTATGATAGCTAAAAGAACTAGTTCAGATTAGTTTGAAAAGGTCGTTTGGAAACATATGTATGTTGAATGTTAAATTTGAAGACCATGGTACATAGTAGTTCTGAGTTGTTTATGTATTGAATCTGCCAATAGGGTATTTTGGAAAAGATTCAGAAGATTATTGACACAGGATAACTCTTGGAAGCGTCGATTATTGAAAATTTCTGAGGCTCACATGTATCATAATCAGTCTTTTGAGAGAACGACCCTCTATATTTTTTTAGGAAAGAAAATGAGAGAGAAGATTTTGAAATGTGAATTGAAGAGAAAATGGAAGGAAAGAAAATTTTGATTTTTTCCCCCTAAAGGTCAATCTTTTTCTTCTACCAAACAAAAGTAATTAATCTTTTCATCTGTGTTTTCTTTCATTTGCATCCTTAGAGACCATAGAGATCGGTATTTGGGTGACTATAGAAAAAAATTGTGTAATGGATATCAATAGCAATTATTATCCCCGAACCTTTTTTCACATAAGAAAAGATCAATATATAGTTATTGTTCATCCCAACCTATGATGAGCAACTCAAATTTTATCTTGGTATCATATAACAAAGTCATGCTTAGATTCATTTGCTTTAAGAGCAAATAGTGGTATAAACCTTGGATGGTTAATTTTATATAAGCCTCCCTAAAGACATAATTTTCAGGGAAATGCAGCATTCAAAGAAAAGCAATGGAGTGAGGCACTCAATTACTACACCGAAGCCATCAAATTGAATGGGACGAATTCAACGTACTATTGCAATCGAGCTGCTGCTTATTTAAAGTTAGGATGGTATAAGGTTTATCATGTTTGTCAATTAGTACTCTGATATTTTGCACCATTTTTGTTGAATTTGGATTCTCTACTAGGTTTTTTTTATTGTCCCTTTGCTGTGTTTTCAAAATACATTGATGAACACCGATTTTAATATTTTAAAATATATTAAAAAGAGTTTTAATATACCAATATCAGTCTAATTTAATGTTCAGCAGAGAAATACATTGATGAACACCGATTTTAATATTTTAAAATATATTAAAAAGAGTTTTAATATACCAATATCAGTCTAATATTAATGTTCAGCAGAGAACTGTACTAAAAAACTCAGTAAAGAATCTAGACTCATTTATGTCTTATTGGTATTTATCCTTGAAATTATGCAGCTTTCAAGACGCTGCAGAGGACTGCAGTAAGGCAATATTGCTTGATAAAATGGTGAGAAAATGGGCATGTAAATGTGATAATGACTGACTTTTTTTTCCCTGATATATTATTTTAGTTATTAGAATTTTTAAACTTTAATAATCTCCAATCCTTGGATGGAGTCATATCAAATATCATATCCTCTAATATTTATTTTTAAAGTGCTGTTCACACCATCTTACCTAACCAATACCAGTCTTTTGCATAGAAACACACCGCAGGTGCTTGTTTTGTGTATCTTGATAATGATTGATTTGGCAGTGTTCAATTGTTTAATTTCTGTACTTTCTATCATTCCTTTACATCACGAAGCCAGCTGAATTTTTGCAAATATTTACAAAATGAATATGTTTTGTTAAGAATAATGCATATATTTCCATCCAGAATGTGAAGGCATATCTGAGACGTGGAGCTGCTAAAGAATCGCTACTATGTTATGAAGGGGCACTTGAAGGCAAGTCTTGATTATTTTGTAAATGTATTTGGCTTCCACCTATTTTATTTCTATTAAAATCATGGATTATTTCCATGACACCGGACAATGTCATGGCAACGTAAGGTTAAGGCTGGTCTGTCTGAGTAATAAACATTTCCAGGTCTTGGTTGGATTCTTGCATTGGTGTGTATGGTTCATTGTGGTGAAAGTAGTTGCCATGTTTGCAGCACTTGTTTTACTTATTCGTGGGTTTGTCTTCCCAGTACTTTTATATATTTAACGCTGTTTCTATTACTGTCTCTTTTTTTTTTTTCTTTGTTATGCAGATTTCAAGCATGCTCTTGTTCTTGAACCACAAAACAAGGATGCTAGTCTGGCTGAGGAAAGACTTAGAAAACTGATGAGTTAAGACTTGGTGTGCTTTTTTCTCCCTTGGCCTCACCCCTTCAATATAATGTTAATAGCCACCTTCGGGGTGAAGGAAATAGAAGAGATGAGCCATTATTGATGAGGCGCTTCATTTTTCTCATTTTGTGCATATCTTGGCAAGGAATCTCATTCAACCCTATTTGATTATGCTTACAATTTTGGATCTACATTAATGAGAATGTAGTTGCCCCCTGTACATTCAAAGCGAATGGTGCAGCAGCTATTTACTTTTCCTTTTAGGTGTTGCATTTTCTAATTTCTTAGTTTTTATAACAGAAAACCTACTTGGGGTGCTGTTGTTAAATAAATAATTTACTCCAGTTCCTCAACCAATGTGATTATCAAAATAATGTATTTCATATTTTCTAAAAGTTAACATCAACTTCTGATATATTTAATAAGTGTTAATGCCTCTTATGTTAAACGTTTCACGGTGCATTTCATAAGTTTGATTGTCAATGGGCAACGAATGACTTTTTTGTATGATGCAGTTATGTTGGCGAATTTCATAAATTTGATTCTCAATGGCCTTATTGTACTATTATATGATCTGTTATTATATTATTTATTCGTCACGTATTCAGGGCGTTTATTCCTGTACCTCCATATTCTTTCTGCATCCCATAAGAAAGACGAAAACACATTTTTACCTTTACTTTCATCTTCTTCCATCTCCTTGCACAGCCTCTCACCCTTCTTACTCACCGGTGAGGCACTGATGGTGCCGAATACTGATGCATTACCACCTTGCAGCACTGTGAGAGTGGAGGCATCTAAGTCAGCCCCCTCCATTGGAATCCAATACCGATTTGCCATTTCGCAAGCCCCAATTGCTGAATGAATGGAGAAGATCTGGTTGAAACCCTTTGTCACTAACACCGTATAAACAAACACCACATTAACCTATGGTGACTTGGATTGGAATGTGTAATATCGACTCAATTGAAACTTATTGCTCCTCGCTCCGTAGATGCATTCGAAGGTGGGGTTGATGGAGAAGGCTTGAACCTGAGAGTTGCATTACGATGAAGCAGACTTGCTCCGTGGGCATCGTGGGGCAGAGTTGTAGTCTCGTAGGACGAAGTCACAATTAGATGTCCTGACATATGATGCAATGTTTTGGTAACCGTATAAGTCACCTTGGCTCACTTTCCTTTTTTTACATTTGTATGTTATTTGAGTGGATCAAGATTGATGATGTACCTTGTAACTCGGGTTTTAGGAGATCATCACACGACCATCACATGTTGTTCTAGATGCACAAGTTGTTCGAATGCGGACATACTTACCATCGGTAATGTCTGGTTGCATTTTGTAGATTACATTATCAGGCATGTGAGACATGCTTCATCCCCTCTGACTGTGTTGATGGATATCTAGAATTGTTTAGGAGGGTTTTCCATCCATACATTATTCATTCTAATGATGAGGACCAACCGAGTCTTGCTCTTAGACCCCAACGATATATTCCAGATGAAGTGCCCATTTGTCATAGATTTTCTCCAAATTCTAGTTTGCTGGTATATTTACCTACATTCTTTATGTTATATGGTTTTTTTATGGATGTTTAGTTATTTGTATTTGACCATTATAATGCAAGCTCTTGTAAAGCGCATTGCCAAAATTTTACAAACGATGATCTCTTATCGGGATGTGAGTGAGGAGACTATAGCATGAGATCATACGAATAATGTCCTGCAAATAGCTTGTGCATCCGTTGAAGAACATTCATCGAGTAGGAGATGTGGTAGGAATGTTTGTGGCAGACATTCTTATTCATTTTACATAGTTATTCATTTATGTATACTTATTATGATGATGAAGAGGATGAGAGATTTATTTGCATGAGAGTTGATCGATTTTTAATTAATTAACTATTAATGTTTATTTACATATCTATTAACAATAGACAAAAATCATGGTTCAACTAAGTCAACATAAGAGGTAGTATCGTTTATCAATTGTGTAAATTCTTGCTTCCTAGTTGTATAAGAATATGACCACATTCGTGCCTCTAGATAATAATGAGTTGAGCATATGAT
Source organism: Vigna radiata var. radiata (assembly GCF_000741045.1). Taxonomy (NCBI): domain Eukaryota; kingdom Viridiplantae; phylum Streptophyta; class Magnoliopsida; order Fabales; family Fabaceae; genus Vigna; species Vigna radiata. The sequence goes on along the minus strand of NC_028359.1, from coordinate 3,481,833 downwards.
ATCAATCATAGCAAAGGATAACTATCTTGTAGGTGAACCTGTATAATCAATATTAGTATATAGAAGTTATTTTTAAATGAAACAAAATAATAATAATATTACCTGTGTCTTACATCAGAAGGGGGTCTGGTACGTAGTGAGAAGATTGTATAATTCTAACTATTTGACAAACACACTAGGATGACATTATATTGATTAGTAATTGCATAGTCAATGTGTAGTATAGTCATCAACTTTGTTGCATTAGCCTGTAAGGAATGAAATAAATTGTTATGATAGAAAAAGAAACAAATAATAAATATGTTGTCAAATAAAGGAACTTGTACACAATTGATGTGACTCCACTAGCAAAGACCTCCTAGCTCTTCTAATCGGTCATAGCTTCCCACTAGTCTCGCATATTCATCACGACATTGACTAAGTTCTTTTATAAAGATATTTTGGACAAGGGGCCATGAATCTTCCCTCAGCCTCAACAATGTAGTAATGCATCTATAGTTGTAATGACCATCAACCACGACATCAACAACATCGAGAATGTATGGGTGACAAATAGGACGGAAGTGCTCTATCATGGGTGTTCTCCTTCGATAAACAGGTTTTGCCTTATATTGCAAATGTTTTTTCGCAGACGATGATTCAACTATTGAGTGGAATGTGTTTACGTGCTCAAAATATGACAGATCACGCTTTGTAAACATTTTTGTTCTATGAAGTTTACTCTTTTGTGCACTTTCGTCTTCACTTTATGTAATGGAGGTACCATAGATGTCATTGTAGGACAAACAATTTCAAGTAACTTTTGTTTAGATAACTCTGGTTGGGATTCATTTGATACAATATTTGAAAAACTCAATCTCATCAACATGATATGAATTTCAGCCAAAGGAATCACACTAGGATCGTAACGTGCTAATTCATAAGCACAGGAGGGATCGTAGTCCGTCTCAATATGCATCCATAAGTTGTACTTCAGATAGATTCAACTTGAATTTTAGTATAAGTTGTCTTAATTGGACTCTTAAAACAAGATGACAACTCGACCTTTAACTAAGGGATAAAGATATTTTAATTGAGACAAATTCACTTTAACCCTAACTTTGATTTACTTTAAGAGAGGCTTTATGACTTTTTCCTAGCTCATTCATTTGGTGGCCCACTAAAAGAATCATTATTTATGAGTGAATTAGGATTGACTCACGGAAAATTGACACCTCTACTTATTGCATGCATATTTCTTAACATATTAGTGTGCATTCATCTTATTATACATGCCTTTTGAAGTTTTATCCATCAATCAATTTGATTTTAACAAAAATTATTCATGGAGGCCTATATCAATCCTTAATATACATAAAGAGATAATAGAAACAATAGGTTTATAGATTATATGATGTAATAAAAAGGGAAAGATAACAAGAAAAAAACTAAGTGTGTAATAAATATAAACAAAATTAAGATGTATATATATAATTAAATTTTTTAATTAAATAAATTAAGTTAATGTTATTTTTTAGTGTTCATTAATAACTTATTTGTCGAACTAAATTTTTTTTATATATGATGGTATTTATTTTTATAAACTAGTGTTAAATAATGAATTTTGACATTTCAACTATTAACATTCTAATATTTACTAATTGTTTGTTATCTCATAAACATATCATAAAAAAAGAACGTGAAAAATAGAAATATAATACATAGAAGAAATCCAAATTAATAATATGAGGATAACATAATATCAATTTTAGCCTAACTTATTTTTAGTCCTAAGGTTGGCCAAATTATCCGTGATTTCTTTCCTTATAGATTTGTAAAAACTCAAATTTATCTCAGAATGTTTCTTTAAGCACTTCTCCCTCTTCTATAAGAGACGAGTGAACCAACAAGTAAGAGGAAAAAAATTGACACAAGAAAAAAAATCACATTCTATCCAAAGACCTTTATAACCAACAATTTAAGAATATTCAATAGCAAGAATAATACCCATAATTTTGACATGCAAAGCGTTATGTATACCAAAAAGGAAAAATAACTATTTTTAAGGATGTTTTAGTTTCATTTATTTAATATCTATTTCTTTTTTATATAAAGGTTAACATGCATTGTATTATTATAGAAATTTTCACCCACAAAGTTGATATTTCAAATTTGTACCACATGTGAAGATATAATAAAATAAGAAATAAATAACGAGAAAACCTTTCTATTTCGGGTAAGGATTGAAATCTCTTATTCAAAGTACTCCAAATTGTTCTAAAAACAGAGTAGACATCTTGACAATTTTCATTATCCAAACCGCGTTATTCGAAAATTCATGACAGATAAATGTGTCTTCCTTGATGAAATACTTGTCTCTTCCAGAAATAGCATGAACCCTTTACGATAAGACTCCCTCTACCGAGAAAACCAACATTGTGGTATCACAACTTGAATGTCAAGGCATTGACTTCAAATCTAGTTATACATGTGTTTAAAAATGAAATTGTTGTAGCCTATGTTCCATCAGTGTATCAAATTATTGACTGTCTCACTAAAACATTAACTCACACACGATTCAACCAACTCAAAGGTAAACTTGGTGACTCCTTCACCCATCAGTTTAAAGGGGAAGAATTGAAGACAAGACCCCTTAAAATGTGGAGCCCATAATTATCTTTGATAGTGTCAATCACTATAATTTATTGCCTTTTTTTACTTCCAATACCTTAATACTAACCTTAATTATAAGATCACGAATTACCACCTGTTTTTGGTATATATGTATTATGTAATTATTAAAATAATACAAAATTATTCTTTTACCTTCTCTTACTTTCCTTTGTCTAAACAGGATAAATACTATTTCATATAACAAATAATAAGTCTAAATTGGTTTTGTAGTTGCTCAAAGATACATTTTGTCCTCAATTTGACCTTTATTTATACCTCGTTAAGCCTTGAAGGTTTGTTTTATTCTGATACTATACTATGAGCAGATGCAAGTGATGGAATGCTCTGTTCATATCTGAAAAAATTGCTTGGATCTACCTTGCTCTTTATCTTCACCAGCCTATCAAAGTTTGTTTTGAAATACTTCTTACCCCAAACACTAGCCTGTGCATAAGTAGCATTTTCAGGTCCATTGGCACCTATATCAACATCTCTATAGTTCAAATATGAACTCCTAGGTGAACTTGACGTATAAGGGCTCATGTAATCATACAGGCTCCAAATAGCATGTAAATATCGATTAGTAACATCTTCACTCTTCTCTTTCCAAACCACTGAGTACTAAATTTTATATATGTTACCACCCCTGTGTGGAAATGGTGTTTCCTTCTCAGAAATCTCACTCATTTTCCCCCTATAAGGGTTGAGTGTGAGAACAAGCTTTTCTGGTTTTTTGACCCTGATAGGCAAATTTGCCTCATAAATTACCAGAATGGGTAAAAAAAAAAGTCAATGGGAAGTCGTGGGGGGCCAGAACGACTTCCAAAGAAGAAGTCGTGCCCCTCCTGCACGACTTCTGGGCCTGTAATCGATTACAACGTGGTAAAATCGTGCCCCCCTGCACAACTTCAATTTTCAAGGCAAAAATGGGCCTGGTAATCGATTACAGACCTTATAATCGATTACCAGGAGGTTTTTATATAGTAATAGCCCTGGTAATCGCTTACCGGTGTCTGTAATGGGCAAAAAGTCCCTGGTAATCAATTACGATGCAGTGGTAATCGATTACCAGAGTAATTTGATTGTTGAACAACATTTTTATGAGGTGTTTTAGAAATTTTTAATATGTTTTTGTGTTAGACAAAGAAGATATTGTCCTTACAATTTATTTAATAAAAGAAGGAAATTAAAATGTACAATAAAATTTTATATGAAATGTTAAAAGTAATAAATTTATTATTGATTCGATTACAAAATTAACTACTGACGAAATGAACAATTTCCCCTATGATGACCTTCGTTGCGGTAGTAAGAGCATTTTTTGGACTGATCTGGAGTGGATTGATCCATCTCATTAGGAATCCTTTTTGTAGACGATCTTCTGGATGCCTTGCGTCGCATATGAAGATCTGGTATGAAGTTTGGACCTGTATACGTAGAACAATAATCTTCATTTTAGATTGGGTGAAATTGTACTTCGTATGCCTTGTAAATGTTATTAAGGCTATACACTGGATCGATTACTTGGGTTAGTGGTATATGTGAATTTGTGCAAATGACAATGACATGATGACATGAGAGACAAGTAGCTTGGAAGTGACCACAATCACACCACCATTCATTTAGCCTGACCTTATAGGAAATTGGATGTGGTCGATATTGGTGAGGTGTTGAAATTGCTTGAACATCAAATTCTGAATTTTCACGGTTGTAGCAATGAACATGACAAAATGCTGATTGTTGTTGATTTTTCCTAATAATGTCCGATTTCTTTAGGAAATTGGTGGCCTACTTGGAATCATGACCTATGTTTAGGTTTGCATGCATGGTTGCAGGCATGCGTATTAAATTTTGGATAGTGACCTTTCATTTCTACACAAAATAGAAATGATTTGATTTGACGAAGGCATGCTGTGTTGTGTGTACAAGTACAATAATTAATATTTTTTCATATCATTTAACCAAATAAATTATTAATATTACAAAACATAATTAATTTTTGTGATGGTAAACATATGTTGTTCTAATTAATTTTTTTATGCTAAACATATTTTTTTTTTTTTCAATTTTTACAATTAAATTGATATTTAAAATTATTTTTGAAAGTAATAAAAATGATTTAAATTAAATAAAAATGGAAAAAGTGAAGTTTGGGGGGTGCACGAACCACAACTTCACCTTTTCCATTTTTATTTAATTTAAATCATTTTTATTACTTTAAAATTATTATAAAATCATAAAAAATTGCAAAAAAATTCTAAATGATTTTATATATATTATAAGTATTTTATTATAATTAAAAAAATTCATTAAAACATTTAATGTGTTATAAAATGTTGTATATAAATTATGTACAACTTAAATTATTAATTATTAATTAGGTATGTAGTAGGTTTCCTATTCATCAGCATGTGTCTGTGTTATCTACTATCCGTGTAATAATAATTTCACCACACCACTTTCATTATTTGCACCTAACATTATTGATGGACAAGTCACGCCAAAAATTTTGCTCCATAAAATCATGTGGGAGGAACCTTTGCATTTGCACCACTAGAAGCATTCTTTTCCAGAGAAAGAATTCCAATCTCCTCCTCTATTGTATTGCATCTTTTTCCGTTACGCAAAAAATATTCGATATGGCTTTTGCACGTCATCTTCCCGTTGACATGTCTCTTTTGCGTCTTCAAGACAACCACGTTGTTAAGGCAATTTGGGAAGGAAGTGAAAGAGTTCTTCGACCCAGAAGACATGCATTATGGATAGCGAAGCATGTCGATGAACTAGATGAAAGAGTGATCAACATACTACAAGCAGTCGGATTTCACCATATTTTGAAGGTGTCAAATATGGAAATAAATCACGTCCTAGTCAATGCTTTAGTTAAAGGTGGAGAATTGAGACTCATACTTTCCACTTGCCTCTGGGGGAGACTACGGTAACATTGGAAGATGTTGCATTGCAACTAGGGCTTCCGATTGAAGGTAATGCTGTCACTGGCATCAGCAGTGGACCTCTGACATTATTTTGCCAGCAATTATTAGGGCATGTTCCACCGGAAAACACTATCAGGGGCAACATAATCAAATTGTCCTGGCTGAATAATACATTTCGGCAGTTACCTCATGATGCCCCCGATGAGGTAGTGGAACAATACGCTCGAGCGTACATGTTGTTGATAATTGGCAGCATACTAATGCCAGATACTTCTGCAAGCATGGTACATTTGATGTATCTACCACTTTTAGCTGACTTGGAGATGGTGGTAAACTACAGTTGGGCATCTGCAATTCTGGCCTGTTTATACCGTGCCCTTGATCATGGTACAAGAGTTGATCAAGACAATATCGGCGGCTGAATGATATTGTTACAGTGCTGGGCATGAGAAAGAATCACATGTATTGCTCCGCAAATACATGAGGTCAATCAGGACGACATTTATGGCGATGCTGTTTTTCCACTGGCGAAAAGATGGTGTCGAACAACGCAATCAATTTTTCATGACACCACTACTTTACAAAAATTTCGTCAGAAATTAGATGACCTTACACCGAAACAGGTATTGTACATTTCAATATTTCGGCCCAAATATACCATAAATTATTTTCTAACAAATTATTAAAATATTTCAGTTCATATGGACTCCCTACCGATGTGATGAAATTCGTCGCATGATTCTAGTCCAACTACCCCCCACTTCTCGAGTAGTTGTGCCTCTTATATGTTTCTCAGTTGTAGAATTCCACCACTCAGACCGTGTTATGCGTCAATTTGGATTTCGTCAACTTGTCCCATAAACACTGATGAATCTCGACGAGATACATAAAGAGGATATGAGAGGACGAGCTGACTGGGATTGGCAAGAACACCATAAACAATGGATTGGTTTATGGAATGACCGTCAAAATCGCTTCTTTAACGGCGTTCCATTCCACAAAAATGGTCACTTGCGTGACGAATCTGAGTATATGCAGTGGTACATAAGTCATACAATTCGTTATTTAGCTCCTATTGTAGATGACTCATAGGACGAAGAGGTTAAACTATATTCGTATTTTTCCATTATGTAATGTTTATTATTTCCTGCAAAACTTACCTTTTCTTTTCAACAGTATGACTTGGATCAACAACAACATTTTCAAGCACCGTCTTCATATCGTTCATCACCACCCTATGACGTCCCACAATGGTCTTCGTTTGACCACCTACAATATCCATATCCAACTCAGTATCCTCAAGGTGGACAATCTTATGGTTATTATTCACCATCAACACCACACAGTACAGGTCGGTCAACTTATGCTTTATGCTCAATTAATTGATGGATGAACATAGAAGAGGAAATTAGGCCTGAATCTCCTTTGAGCTCAATTAATTGTTTATGATGGAAAAATTTCACTGTAAGAGCTTGGTAATCCATAAGAATTGGGCCTAGGTGTTTCAAAAAGTGTGCTCCCAAAACCACATCAAAGTCTCCCAGTCTCCCATATCAAGAATCAAGAGATCCACCAAGAATTTATGGCCTTGTATCATTTACTCTACTCTACACTATGACAACATCTGTTGCAAGCCAATTCCTCCTCACTACCCACGGTATCTTCAATGGGGGCAGTAGGACTCTAGGTCAAACGCAAAATATGTGTAACTTGAATAAAATACTCCCTCTATATACAAGTATACGTACTTGGTATTGGGCTAAGACCCAGATTACATAATTTCTCCAGAGCACCACTATTGGAAAGAAAAAAAGTCTTTTTAATAATTTTTTTTGACAACAGCATACTTATTACACATACATATTACGACTTAATTTGGCTGACAAACAAGATGTGTCTAATACTTCCTTAAGACCCTCAGACGTCAGATGTGCATGCTGCTCAACATCACCATTAGTAATGGGGTCATCTTCCTCATCAGCGATCAAAAGAAGGTAAACGAGTTGGACAACGATGGTTGCGGGAGAACTTCTAATTACAGTTGAAACATAAGCCTTTCTCACGCTTCTTTGCCATTTCTGCCTGAGTTAGCTGCTTGTAATGCATCTTAGGAGGAGGAGCAGGCAGCAGTGGAGAAGGGGCTTAGATGGTTTTGATATCTAACATGCCATGCTTTACACTAGTCCAATATCGGTGATTTCACACATAATAAGAAATAAAAAGCTTTGGAGAGGCGTGAATGTAAAACCTGAACTGCTAGCTTATAACAAATAATTTAATTAGACAAATTTATAATATTCTTTTTTACACCTTTATATAAAAAACATAGAACAACTTTTATACGTATTAATTACCAATATTTTTATGTTAATTTATTACGAATATATTAATGAGATGCTTACTCATTTTCTTATGCAAGTGAGTGTATTTCTTAGTCTATGAAGTTGAGAGCATCTGGTTCTTACTGCTATCATAGTGAGAATAAGGATCAGAACCATATCTTTCTTAGCAGACGCAAATTTGATAAAGAAATTCTTAACACATTTTCTGATTTTCCACTCACTTTTCAGTTTCTCCTCTTTATGCTCCTTAACAACTCACTGCTGTTGGGTTCTTCTACGTTGCATAAATAAGCATCTGCGAACTTTTTTCCAACACCGGGATTGGATTCTGTGTTTGTTTATCTTTTTCAAAAGAGAAAGTAAATGAATGCACGCTTTCTGAGGGCCCTCACTTTCTCATTGTCAATTATGCAGAACACAATTTTCAAATTTCAACTTAGGAAAAGTTTACTTAACGTCTAGGTAAGTGCATGAACATATTGTGAGAGCTGAAGCATACGCGTCTGTATCATAAATTTTGATGCTGGTTAATGATGGAAGCTTCATCTAAATGCAGAAGGTACAGAAAAGGTGTTTCTGTGAATGGTTGCTATGCCTCCAAATATATCTCCAGTTCTCAGTCAAATGGGGAAGCAAAAGTTACTTGTAGATGTTGCAAAGAAGAGTGTCAGTGCTTATTGCCCTCAAGAACAAACTCACACTTTGGCAATTCAACTTTGGGATCACATAGTTCAAAGAAAGAATGTGGAATATGCTGTCCAGTGAAAAAATTTGGATCCAAATTGTTGAAACTTGGTAATCTAGGAGGTTCAAACAAAGATGAAAATTTGCTTAGTGGGTCATTATCTCATTCAATGCTCTCTTCCTCAGCCTTTTCTAGCACTAGCAGGTATAATAAACGAGCGGTTCTCTGTGGAGTTTCTTACAGAAGGAAACTCAGACTCAGAGGAATCATTAATGACATTACTAACATGAAGGAACTGCTGATCAAGAATTTTGACTTTCCAAATGAGTGCATACGAATCCTCACAGGTATCTCTAGAAATTTGTTATTTGTTTCTGTTCATTTGATGGATATCAGTCACTTAGTCCATGTACTTAAAATCATAAACTTATTACAAGTTTTTGGTTGAAAATGATGTCTTGGACTTGAAGTATCATTTGGTGTTTGGTATTGTGTTTCCCAGTGAACTTTTTCCTCAAAAGACTTCAAATTTTACTGATTCTGATACAAGTTTTCAGTAACATGTTGAACACCCCAATTGTGCCAAAATATTTTCTTATTTGAAATCTGAATGATGAATTTTACAGAACATGGGGAAAACGGCAATTTGATACCAACGAAACACAACATAATGGAGTCCTTAAAGTGGCTAGTGAAGGACGCTGAGCCAGGAGACTCATTAGTGTTTTACTTCTCGGGACACGGTTCTCAGCAGCCAGATTTGAAAGAAGATGAAATTGATGGGTTTGATGAGACTCTTTGCCCTGTTGACTATTTGATAGAAGGAATGATCATTGACAATGAAATCAATTCCACCATAGTATGGCCACTAAAGAAAGGTGTCACACTTCATGCTATTGTTGATGCATGTCATAGCGGCACAATTCTTGATCTTTTGTTTGTTTACAATCAAGAAAGGTAAGTGCCCTTTTATCTGGTTTTCTGCTATATGAGTTTTCTACTTTCGTTGACCACACCCACATAAAAAGAATTTAAATTTGCACGATGCATTGTTGTAGTGGGATTTGGGAGGATAACAAGCCACCATCAAAAGAACCTATAAGAAAACATTCAAGTGGTGGATTGGCGATTTGTCTTAGTGCTTGTGAAGATAATCAGACAGCATGTGATAGCTCTGTAAGAATGAATAATGTTTTGGATTTTTGTTTTGGCAATGCAATGTATAGTTTTTGACGTGATGGTGTGGGTTTTGAGGAACCTACGTAGGTTTTTGGTGGAAAGGGAATGAATGGTGTTCTGACTTATCTTTTCACAAAAGCAATCAGAGAATACCCTGGAATAACTTATGGGCGTCTCCTACAAAATATGCATGAAGAGATTAAGAAGATTAACAGAAGCAAATGCAATAACCGCATATTGCAACATATCTTCAATCGTAAAATTGCACAGGTTTGGATTCCATCACCATTCTTTCTGCCTTCAAATTATATATGATTGTTTATATATATTTATAATATATATGTCATGTCATATATGTTTATTATAACAAAACATTAACTATATCCAAGGGTCTTTTATCTTTATTTTTTGTAAATTTAAAACCCCTAATAATTACTTCAAGTTAATTAATTATTAATGTTAATTGCTTTATTAAATATATAATACTTATCAAAGGTTATACATATATTCAATTATATTAATTCTATACTAAACTTAAATAACTAAAATTGTTATTATAATATTTTATTTTTTTAATTGTAGTAAAATTGAATGTGGTATTTATCATAATTTTCCTTAGATTTGAAAATTTTCGATTGTGAATATTAATTATTATAGTAGTTTAAAAAATTACAGATCTAAGGTAGATTAATGAAATTCATTTTGTTTTAAATTTGATGAATTAGATAATTGAACGTTATAAATAAGAACAAGGAAAAATATCCTTTTTCTCATGTTTTCTTTGCTTTTGAGCTAATAACTTAAGCAGGAGTTGAATATCCGAGTCCGGTTTGTGTAATTTTGAGTGGAGTTGATATTTGAGTGAATGAGACACTTGTATAAAATTAGTCAAATAAATGAAGAGAGATAAACATCTCGAATTAAGCAAAAGTGATATAATATATAATTTAGTGTTTTCAAATCTCTATGCCAACTTGGTTCACTGTAGATTTAGATTAGGTTGACTTTGAAAAAAATTAAATTTTTTTATACATGTTAATTTTTAATTTGGTTTACTTAGAACTAGACTCACTCGGGTTAAACCTGTGGTGAGTTGGGTTGGCTCATTAACCCACCTAGTTTAATTTAATTATTTATTATTTTGTGTTTTAATATTATTAGTTAATATTTTTTATTGTATTGTAAATGAGAATAAAGAAAAAGATGTTCAAGAGATCAAAATATTATAAATTTATCCATTCGAGACTATAATCTTATAAATGGATAAATGACACAAAAATTATCAATATTATAAACTTATTTATTCGCTTTTTGGGTTTGCTTTTGGATTACATTTGAGTTGTATGTTAATTTTTTTATTTTGAATTATCTTTAGAATTTAACATCATTTTAGAGTAAAATTATTTAAATTTGAATTACAAAAAATTGTAATTTTTTTGAATTTAAAAAAAAAATGTAATTAGGTGAGTTAGTGAACCAACCCGTTTAACCCACTAACTCGTGGTAGGCCAAGCGGGGTTCGAAATTTTTCAGTCCGTTAATAAATGAGTCGGATTGGGTTGACTCACTGAGTGGTCAACCCATGGTAGACCGGGTCGGGTTAGGCCGAGTGATCCGTTTTGACAACACTAATATAATTAATGCATTACAATATTCCTCTTATAAGTTATATGATAAAGTTGTAATAAGTTATAAATTTAGAGTAAATTGGTAAAATATTAAAGAAAATATACATATGTGCCATCTATTTGAATCACTCCTAAGCTTTCTTATCGTTAAGAATTCTCTTTGTTAAGAATTCCTACTTGTAACATCTTCTAAGAATGTATAATATATGATCATTATAGATAGATAAATCATAATAGACAAAAAAAAACCATAAATAAGTTAGTGATAATTTAAAACATATAAGTTTAAATAAAAATAAAATATACTATAAATTCAGAACATAACCTATATAGAGCTTTCGCAATTCATACAATCAACATCTAAACATGAAGGTTCTCAAGATCTAAACATGAAGATTCTCATAGCTCATTCACATACCAATAATCATAGACACAACCTCTAGAGGATTGATGTATTAACTAGTTCCTAGAGATCATGCACCTACCATTACTCAATCATTCCTGTTTCTTAAGAGTTATAACTAGAACATGTTTGGGCATTCTCCTGATCCATAGAACATATCAGAGTAAATTGTATACCTAACGAGTTCGGCCATTGTTGACATTCTATATATGAATCTCCATCGACTCTTACAACTAGTTACTAGTATAGTCAAAATGATTTCGTTCCGACCCCTGTTATTACATAAAGGGTTTAAGAACATATATGGATTTATTTAATCTACAGACTAAAGGTAGGTTGGTTAGTGGTAGAGAAACAATTATGATTATAACCTTGAGGAATGTTCATAAAAATTTCTTCACTAAGATTACCATTTAAAAAACATTTTTTATACCAAGTTGAGCAAGAGTCTAGCTTTTAGAGACAACAATCAAGAGAAGAAGTCTAAGATTACAAATTTTAACGACAAGGAAAAAAGTTTCTTGAAAATCAATACCAAATTGTTGAGAAAACCTCTAGCCACTAGCCTAACTTTGTGCTTAGAAATTGTACGATCAGAGTTTAATTTTAATTTAAACAACCGTTTACAACTAATGGACTTTTTACTAGGGGAAAAGGGAACAACAGTCCAAGTTTAGTTTAAATCCATAGCTTGTAGCTTACGTTCTATAACAACTTTCCAAAGAGAATGTTTGATAGCTTAGTTATAGGTCTAAGGTTCAAAATGAGAGGAGATTTGACAAATGAATGACATATAAGATTGAGAAGGGCGAGAATAGTCAAGATAATTACGTGTAGGATAAACACTATGAGAAACAGAGCTTATATTATAATAACGATAATCAAAGAGATAATTAAGCGTATCGATGTTACAAGAAGACCTGCATGGAGGAGGATGTTGTTGATCCCAATTAAACGTGTCGATTTTATCTAGCAAGTGCATTGGTTCAATTATAGCATAACAAGGTCATATTCATAGAGAGTTGGTTTGATAAAACAATAATCTATAATTTATTCAAGTTTATAATAACAAAATGATAAAGGTTTGAAAATAAGTTTGAACAAAAATAATTATGTATAGGATAAACACTATCAGAATCAAAGCTTATATTTTAACAATGATAATCAGAAAGATAATTAAGGGTATCAATGTTATGAGAAGACTTGTATGGAGGAGGATGTTGTTGACTCAAATTAAAGGTGTTAATTTTATCTAGCAAGTGCAATGTTTCACTTCCTATTCATAGGGATTTGGTTTGATAAAACAATAACCTATATTTATTCAAGTTTGTAATAACAAAATGATAAAGGTTTGGTAGTTTGAAAATAAGTTTGAATGAATATAAAGATAAGTGATGTTGATTAAGGTGTTGGGATTTAAGGTGTTGGGATTGAAGCTGACTTCTTTCAGTTAACTACACTACCCTTGATTCCTTATAAGTTATGTTTTTTACCTTAATGTTCCTGCAAGTACTTCTAATGTAATTTTAACCCGTGTCTACAATATTAGAGCCTAAGGTTATCATTCCTAGTGTGATGTCTCATCCCTAGTTGAGTGACTCCTTGCATTAATGAAAAAAACTTTTTAAACGAACTAAAGTCATATATCCATGTATGTTATCTACCAAACATTAGGAAATTTGATTGGATCTAAACTTTAAACTAGTTGTCGCTACATTTAATGCTAATGAAATATGATGATTGAAGTCATCAAAGCAATATAAGAAAATCAAATAACCAACACATAAAGTAAGAATATAATATATATATATATATATATATATATATATATATATATATATATATATTAAATCAAGTGTAGTACAAAGAGTTTAGAGAAGTTACATTCAATCCCAACTAAGAAGAATTTAGCTAGTCATAATGATGTTTACAATAAGTTCGAGGAGTTGCTTCCTTCCTCCCATGGTTCCCTTTAAAGATATTATAATATGTGTTTAAGATCTATAAGACTGAGCTACAAAATCAACATACAAATAAAAAAGGCATGCTTTATTTTTATAGAAAATCTAAGTGCTACTTCATCTCCCATTATGTTGGTAAGCCATGAGGATTCCTTCATAAAAGGGTTTCCTCCATGCTTGGGCTTTTAGCTTGGTGTTACAACAATGGAACATTCCTTCCCAAGTAGGTTTTCTCTTGAGGCTCAGTTGCTAGTAAGGAGCTTAAGATTTCCTTATAGTGAACGAACATAGCAATTTCCCCTTTTTATAACTTCTTTATTAATTCCTCATTTTGTAATTAAAGGAAAAAAGGGTTGTTTTACTAAGATTTATGTCAAATTCATGTAAGATAAGTGTCAAAATGATATGAAATTATAAGTAAACTAAACATTTATCAACATATCCTGAACTTTAGCTCTTTGTTTGTCCCCAAGCAAAGCCTAAAAATTATACAAAATGGTTTCCAAAAAGCTTATATTTTCATACTCTTTGATTCATAAAACTTGAAACGAAATCCAACCACAATACTTGATTTGAAACTAGGGATAATTATTTAGACACAAGTGCAGTTCAACATCACAACTAGGGATCAACATGAAGTCTCTCAATAAAGGGGATTTTAACTTTTGTTGTACTTGTCATCTTACTTTTCGTAGACACCATATAGCTGTTTGTTCACAGATTATATCTCGACCCATATGGTAGGTGTTAATGTTCTTACTAGATCGAAATCACCTTTTGAAGACCTTTCAAACTCCTTCTTGCAAAGACTTCTCACTCTTCAAACCAAAATGTTCTAGGTCTTGGATGGTAACCTTAAACCAAAAAGGAGTCTGCTTCCCACTTAAAACTTTCAAACCGAGATGTTTTAGGTCCACATCTCTTCTAGTCCAAGATAAAGTGTGCCTGCAAAAGAAAATTTAGAGCTCAAGTTAGCCAAGTGCATTAGAGAACAGTAAATGTTTAATAATGAATTTGTTACCTATTTATCTCGTGTATTGTGCTATTTATACCATATTTTATAAGATTTTTTTTACTTGGATAAACCTGGTCCATATGGCTAATTACCATGGTTTGTCTTTAATTAACGAATTATGCTAATAATATGTTAATCTTGATGTTAATATGGTTAACATAGTCAATGCTTGTCACAGATATTTGCTTGGCTGATATGTAGTCGATCAAGCTGTCATGGTATATCTTTATACCATAACGAGTACATCTAGGCACAGGTGGCCGAGTACATCTAGACACAGGTGGTTGAGATGTACTAAAACACATGTAGTACACATTTTATTATTAAAATAATTGAGTGTTACTATTTTAAAACCATTATATGTCTCAAATATTATTTTTTAGGTTTTCACATCTCTCTAATAAGAAAAATTTTCATCCTAAAATATTCACTCATTAGGTAAAAGCTAAGGATATGCCCTTCTTACTTTATCTTATAACAACCACCTAGATTCATCCAGCCTATTATACCTTAACATACTTACTAGACTTAAATCCTACCTTTGTGTTATTTGTTCTAGTGCTCAACAATATAAATTGACTAAGTCACCTCCCCAAGCACAAATCTTCAACTTTAACCTCTAAAATTTGAATAACCCTTTTCTTTTGAATCCAGTTTGTAGTCGATATGTTGAACTCGTCTCCCACATGCTCTCTACTACCTCTTGTAGGGTTTGTCAAAACCTAGAGATAAATTTGGGTCACTATCAATATATGTTCAATAATAATTGGATTCAAATAGAATCATAACTCTTGTTGACAGGAGTCCTACAATGCTCTCTAATTTTAAAATATATAAGTCGTGTGTGAGGGAGTACAGAGAAGATAAAAAAACTCTGTACTTTTAGAAAAATAATATTTTTTATAATAATAAAACTCATTTATTACAAAATTATTTATTTCAAAATATTTTACTATTAAAATAATCAAATATTAATATTTTTAAACAACTATTAGTTATAAAATATTATTTCTAAGTTCTCAATATACTATAATCATACTCATAAGATGTTTTAAATTTTCTCATAAGTATTTTACGAGTCATATTCCTTATATAAATAGCATGATTAATGTTTTTAAGGTTATTAATAAATTTTACTTGTCTGAAAATGGGCATTGCATCACTTACTAAATATATAGTTTTTATTTTCATGATGAAAGTGAATATACGTTGCAGGATCCTCTTCTATCATCATCGGAGAAATTTGATGTTTCTACGACAATGTTCTCCTTGTGAGACGAGTTAACTTGAAGCTTAGCACCAATTAATGCTTGTGGTATTGAACAAAATCAGTATTTTACTTTCAGTAATTGTAGTGACCTATTGTAATCAGCATTTTTCATTATTTTATAAAATAAATATGAATGGGATATATTCTGAAACATTTTAGTGTAGCACACGAATTTTTTCCATTCATTACGTCAAAACTGTTACCATAATTTGACATATCACATGATTTTGAATTTTAAGAAGACAATCTATTTCTATAAAATATTGAATGTATTATTGTAAATATAAACACTTTGCATAGAAAATTTTAAAAGAAATTGAAGTTTTAAGAATTTAGAAGATGTAACGTTATAAAATTAGATGATTTTTAATATTTACATTAGTTTTTTAAATAATTTTGTACTCCATCTTCTCTTTAAATCATTTTTTTTATTCAAATTTAATTAAGAATTGTAGACTGAATTTGGATTGAAATATTTTTGACTTAACATCGAGTTATTTCTCGATATTACTAATTTTTTCTAATTAAAGTTAATCAATTTTTTTTATTATTATAGTCTTAATTTTTTTGTATATAAAAATATATCATTTTTCAACCAACATTAATTAGGATAGTTTTGTCAATATTAATATTTTTTGTTGTCTAATAACTAATATTTCTTTTCAATTAACATTATTTGTTAATTTTAAATAATATTAAGGTTGTTTTCTACCAATATTAAGACTAGTTTTTAATCGATATCATCTATAATTTTAGTTCATGTCAACACAATATTAGGTTAGTGTGAGTTAGAGTTTGTTAATTAATAGAAAATATAAATATATAATTTTCTATTCGACAACGTTAATATTATTTATCCGTTCATGTAGACTATAATTATTTCTTAATTGACATTTATTATGATTTTAGAAAAGTAATGTAGATGACACTTCAATTTATGTTAACTAGATTTTTTCTTTCTTTGCAGTGTTTTTTATTTCCAATGTTTATAAGGTTGAAATAATAATATTTATCTTTGATAATAATTGAAAAACTTTATGCAAATAAATACAGTAAATAATATTTATCAACTAAATATATTAACAGAATTATTAAATGAAAATTCTTTAAGTTAATTAGTTATTTCAAATTTTATCACAATCTAATAAATGTTCACTTTCATGATTGATTTTCAGTTTCATAATTTATTTTCATTAAAAGTATTATTTATATTTCAACAATTATTTAGTTTTATTTACTTCATACTATTTACAATTTGATCAGTCATAAGTTCACTAAAATTTTAACCTATTTAAAATAACTTTTTATAATCTTTCTCTCTTATATGTAAAGGAAAATGATATTTTAACACCATTTTTTACACCATTTTGACACTGTACACGTGTTAAAATGTAGTTGGATAATTTTAAATTAAAAAAAAAACTTGGTTTTTTTCTTTCAAATACCCTTATCTCAACTTTTTTTAATTTAAAATCGTCCAACCACATTTTGACACGTGTGCAGTGTCAGTGTCAAAAAATAGTGTTAAAATATCATTTTTCATATGTAAAGGGCGAATATTCCAAGTAAATCTATTACTGAAAGTAATCAATATTCTCTATTACTTACGGATATTTTGAAAAGGTTTATTTATTCAAGTGAATAAGATGTATTTCATCGGTTCCTTATTCCCGATTCTTGATGAACGGTAATCTGCATTCGACAAATAAAAAACAAAGCAAGTCAATATATTCATCCTCCACTTGGAAAAGCAATCAGAATCGTATTCTGCATAAATAGATAGCAGAAGCTGAATTTCATCACAGAAACATTCTGACGAAATGGCAAGTAGACAAGAAAGGTGCATCCACTGTGGAGTTCTACTTGTGGTGCCAGCAGAGGTGAATGTCTTTGAGTGTGGAGTCTGCCATGGCATCACCCAGATTAGACCCTCCATAGCTCCATGGACTCAAGCCTACAAAAACTTTCATACTTTCACAGGTCGTTTTAGAGGGTTCTTAAATACCATTAGGAGTAGTACTTCTTCAGTTAACACCAATTCTGGTGGCTATTATGGGCCAAATAGTTTTGGCCTCTATCCTCAGCCTCAGTCACTTAGGCCATCATTTCATGTATATGGCTCAAAGAGAGCTGTGGTGTGTGGAATTCGCTACCATGGGAAGAGTTACAAGCTAAAAGGCTCAATCAATGATGCAAAATGCATGAAATACTTTCTCATTAAGCACTATGGGTTTCCTAGTGACTCCATTCTCATGCTCACAGGTCTTTCTATATAACTTCTTATCATATTAAAATTACAAATTCACAAATTAATTTTCTATATTTGTGGCAGATGATATGGAGGAGAGAAACCAGCTGAGGATCCCTACCAGATATAACATTCTAATGGCCATGAGGTGGCTGCTTGAGAATACCCAGTCAGGGGATTCATTGGTGTTCCACTTCTCTGGACATGGCACTCAGCAAATCAGCATGGATGGGAACGAAATCGATGGGCTTGATGAAGCAATATGCCCCGTTGATTACGAAGAGCAAGGGAAGATACTCGACGATGAGATCAACACTGCAATCGTTAGGCCCTTACCACGTGGAGCTAAACTTCATGCCATTGTGGATGCATGCCACAGTGGGACTGTTCTTGATTTGTCTTTCGTCTGCAAGATGAATAGGTCAGTTTGAGAATGCTTGTTTTCTCAACAACAATTTCTGAATTGAATGATCTCTTTGATGCAGGGAAGGGTATTACTCATGGGAAGATCAAAGATTTCCAAAGGCTAATAAAGGTACAAGTGGAGGGCTAGCTGTTTCTATTTCAGCTTGTGAAGACAGCCAAACCTCCATAGATACTTCTGTAAGTAATATTTAGTTTAGTTTTTCCATAGAGAAAGAAAAGTTGATGAATATTGATGTGGGGTGGTTGATGTAGGCCTTAAGTGGGACTGAAGCTACTGGTGTATTGACCTATAGTTTCATCCAAACGGTGCAAAACGAACCTGGTCTGAGTTATGGTCGATTGCTCAGTGCCATGCGTTCCACCATTCGTGGGACAAAAACAGGCATAGTGCCATTAAATGGTCCGATTGCTTCGATGTTCAACAGACTTCTCGGCATGGAACTAAGACAAGTAATGCTTTCTCTCTTTCACACATATTATCATGGACAATGATATTTTGACAACTCTTTTTTAACAATTTTTTTACAACAATACACATGTCATCATTTTATTGGTCTGTTTGAATTTATGTTTAAAAAGATATTTGAAACTGGACCAATCATAGACTGCTATGTATGTGTTGTCAAAAAAGTTGTCAAAAAAAATTGTTAAAGAGACTTTTTCCTATTATTATATAAGATAACGATAAAAAGAATATTTATTTGGCAACATTTAAACACGTGTCATTTTGTTATTGGTCTGTATTACTGTTTAACATTATTATTATTGATTGTGAAGTAATTTTGGACCAATTACGTAATAACACGTATACACGTAGATAACTTTAAAATGTTGTAAAAGAAAAATTATTGTGATAGTATCATTATCCGTTATTATAACTTTTACATCACAAGCTTTATATTGGAATCCTTAACAATGGTGTATGAAGTTGGGATTATAAATGGGTTGGACTTGGATTTGCAGGAGCCACAACTATCGTCTTCTGAGGTGTTTGACGTCTATACCAGTCCTTTTGTACTCTGATCGTTAATTGCCTAAGATTAAATAATTGAGACTACACATGTGCACTACTCAAATTTTTAATTCGGCGTATATTTCTCATTGTTTAAAATTTATTAATTTAAAATTGAACTTACCATTTCTCTAACTTTTCCAAATTTCTACTCTTCGTATATCTTTTTAGATAAACACAAATCTCACTCTAGGGGTAGATATGCATTTATGATTTCTTGTAATTATTTATAATAATTATATTAAATAATCTATAATTAGACCTCGTTTATTTTAAAAAAAAAAGCATTTTATCGTGGATTCAATTGTTAAACATGTTTTTAATCTTTAAATATATTCGTGAAATTAAAATTAGTTTTGGTTGTAAACTTTATTATATTTTGGTCTTAAACTTAAAATATAATATGAATATATTTCTTTTAATTAATTGATTTTTTTTTTAACTTGTTAAAAGGTGTTTCAAGTCGATATTTGAGTTGAAAAAAGTCAAACAACACCATTCTAAAATGTATTTGACATGTCTAAAGAAAATTAACTCAATCAAGTCAGTGCGAAGAATTACTTTGGATTTTCTAGATTTAAATTCAAATATTTGGATGAAAATATAAATTTATGTTCTCTAAAATAGTTTTGATAGTTATAAATTGGTTTTATACAAATTTTAAAACCATATATTCGTCAAAATTGATTGTAAATACAAAAAAAAATTAAAATCAATGGCTAAATATGTTTTTTTTCTCAACTTTTAGTGAAAATTGAACTTAGTTCATCTTTGAAACTTTATCCATTTTAGTTATCCAAATTTAGACTTGTGTAAATTTTATTCTTTTAACCAAATTATTTTAAGTTTATTTGATGTTTTAAATGCGTATCTCAACTAATGTTGGAGAAGAATGTGTTAAACAGTGTAAACAATTCATATACTATTATGAAACGAACTTGAAACATCATATAAACTTAACAAAATTTTGTTAAATTGACTAAATCCATGCATTTATAAAGTTGGGAGACTAAAATGAGTCAAACTTTCGAAGAGAGACTAATTTCAATTTTTACTTAAAGTTAAAGGACCAAAAACATATTTAATCTTGAATTATGTTAAGTGTATATATTTGAAATTTCAAACACGTCTCAACTAACATTGAAGCAAAAATGTGTCAAATGGTATAAATAACTCGAATATTATCATGAGTCACATTTGAAATCTCAACTAAACTTAACAAAATTTGTTTAAAAATAATAAATTCATGTATTTCTAAAATTAGAGGACAAAATTGAGTCAAAGTTTCGACGATGGACTACTTCTAATTTTTACTAAAAGTTAAGGGACCAAAAACATATTTAACCCTAAATTATGTTAAGTTTATTTGATGTTTCGAATGCATTTCTCATCTAACATTGAAGTGGAAATGTGTCAATTGATGTAAACAACTCATATTTTATCATGAAACGACTAGAAAGTCAAATAAACATAACAAATTTTGTTAAAAAAACTAAATTCACACATTTCTAAAATTGGAGGGCTAATTAATTGGGTCAAATTTTCGAAGATGGACTAATTCCAATTTTCATTGAAAGTTAAGGGACCAAAAACATATTTAACAACTTTATAGTTCTGTACTACTTACCTAGGCGGTCTTAGTTGAACAATTTTGTAATTCCATGTTGTCTACATAAGTGGTCCTGGTTGAACACCTTCATAGTTCCCTAGGTGATCCTGGTTGAACAATTATGTAGTTCCCCTTCGTCTACCAAGATGGTCCTGGTTGAAAACCTTCATAGTTCCCTGCCACCTACATACGAGGTCCTGATTGAAAACTTTTGTAGTTCCTTGCCGCCTACTTAGGCAGTCCTAATTGAACACCTTTGTAGTTCCCTACCGTGTACCCAGGCGGTCCTAAATGAACACATTCATAGTTACTTGTTGCCTACCTAGGTAGTTCTGATTGAAAACCTTTATAGTTTTTTGCGGCATACTTAGGTGATCTTGATTGAACAGTTTTTTAAGTTCATTACCGCTTACCATTATAGTCTTACCAAATTAATTTTTGAAGTCACTTGCTTCCTATAGTGTCAGCCTAGACTTCCACAAAGTTCAGAATAAAAATACAAGTTATAAAAGTCAAGAAAAAGGAACGAGAAGTTAACGAAGGCAACTTTTCACCTTCATGCTATGTTTCCTGTGCAGATTGGCAACTATTCATCACTCACATCTAGTCAGACTTGAATCCCATGATTCAAACCGTTTTGTCATTATGCTACTCGAAATTGGGGGACTATTATACCTATAAGATGAGACCAAAGGACAAGACCAAAGAAATATAAATTTTCTTTACACATAATGACACTAGATACCAACACCATGGTGACAACATCAAGACTCGAGTATATGTATATCGAACTTGGGGGACTAGTGTACCAAGTGTGTCGAAGTACATCTCAACTACATGTGACTAGATGTATTCAACCCTTGTGGTATAATATAGGTTTAATCATTCTTGTAGTCCCTATTTATGTTGGGTTTTCTCAAATAGGTCCCTTTATTTCCTTAATTGGGTCCCTAAAAGTGAAAATTTTTAGCAATTAGGTCCCTACCATTAAATTGGGTTAATTTTGAGAAAGCCTGACATGTCAGACAACTCTTGCAAAAACGTTTCGCATCCTCCTTCATACTGGGCCAGTAGTAGCCGGCCCTGACGGCTTTGGCTGTCAACGTTCAGCAATTGGTATGGAACCCACATACTTCGTTGTGGAGCTCATCCAACATATAGCGGGCTTTTGTCTCCAAAAGGAACTTGAGGAGAGTAGTCATGAAGCCTCTTCTGTAAAATTCTCCCCTTAAAAGGACAAACCGAGCGACCTTACGTGCCTCCGTCGGTCAGACCACCTGCCCGGCTTCCTTTTGCTCCGTTATTTTTCTTATCTCGGTCCTTTAATCGCCACCGACCAGTTGAGAAGTGGCCAAGAACTCTACTAATGATTTCACTAGCACTTGTCAAATGATGGTGGACAACTGCCCATTTTCCTTCCTGGTAGATAACTTGGACAATCTATCTACCCAAGCATTCTCTTCCCTAGAGATGTGTTTTATCTCCACCGTTTTCAAGTATTTCAGCAATGCGATTACTTTGTGAAAGTACTGTAGGAGGTGGTCATCCTTGACTTGGAATTCTCCTTTCATCTATTTGACCACCAACTCCGAGTTAGTACAACATGTTAATCGACAGGCACCGATGTTGTTGGCTAGCTCCAGCCCTACGACCAATGCTTTATACTCCATCTGGTTATTGGAAAGTTTGAACTTGAACACAAGGGAGTGTTCGAGTAGGAAACTGTTCAGCCCTTCCAGTACTACTCCAATGCCTCCTCCTCCTTTACCGGACGCACCATCCACATACAAATTCTAAGTGGAGCTTGACGTGATGTTGGGTAGTTCCACGTCGAATTCTGCCAAGTGTTGCCCCTTGATCGAACCCCTCAGTTTGTACCGCAAACCGAACTCAGGTAGTTCCACAACCCAAGCCATCATCCGTATGGCTAGATCAGGCTTTCTCAAAAAATTTTCTATTGGGTGGTCCGTCCAGACCACTACCTGATAGCTTTGAAAGTACGACTTAAGCCTCCTAGCCGCGTTGAACAAGGCAAGCACAACTTTTCCACCTATTGATACCAAGTTTCAAGATTCTGAAGTACCCTACTAACAAAGTAAACAAGTCTTAGCTCGGGGTTCTCTTATTGTAATACTGCGCTGATTGCTTCCTCTAATAACCTAAGTACCTTTGGAGTTCTTTGTTGTCCACTGGTTGGACCATCATGGGCGGGCTAGCCAAGATGGATTTAACTTCCATGAACGCTTTCTCACAACTATCCTCCTATGACTCTCCTGGACCTTTCCTCATCTTCCTCAATATCGCCCGGATTCGCTCGACCAACTTCGGGATGAACCGCGATATTGATGTTATATGTCCTACCAGTCTCTGCAATTTCTTCAGGTTCTAAGGGCTTCTCATCTCTAGGATAGCGGTGCAATTATCGGGATTAGCTTCAATCCCTCGGGCGGTCAACATGAATCCTAGGAACTTTTTCGCTCTAACACCAAATGAGAGTGGAGGATAAATCTACTTGTTTTACCTAGTAAATCTTTGTTTTATCAACGAATAGGTGCTTCCTTTGCCTTGTGTGCATTAGGGGGGTTTTTCGGGTATTGAGCCTTCCTTGTGTGGGGTAAAGGTGTGGTCTTTGTCCTTGTGTGACAGGATGACATGTTCCTTAACTAGATTACGGGACTACTCGTGCATATTTGTAGGGGAGGTTACAAATGTTGGAAAACAGGTAGGCTTCTTTTCTACACCAAGGGGGGGGGGTGAATTGGTGTTGTTTCAAAAATAACTTCTTTTCACAATGTTGAAAACAAAGTATGAAACTTTTTGAACTTTCTTAAAATACAAGTAATGAAAATTTGTAAGCAGCAAAAAAACATAGTTGACTACGTGAAAAATAAAGTCGACTGTAATGTAAAAGAGAAGGGATAGAGAAAATCAAACACAGGTTTTTATACTAGTTCGGCCAACAATGCCTAAATCCAGTGTCCTTCCACCATAGGAAGCAAATGCACTATAATGGTTGCGGGTTTTACAAAAAGGAATTTATAAAAGACCTCCACGTCAAAAATATAAATCTCCTCTCTAACCTAAATCCAAACTATAGGCAGAAAACCAGCAAGACTTGCAGCAAGAATCCCCTCTTCTGCAATCTACTAACCACTTTGAAAAATCATCAGAATGAACTATCCCCCTATATCACAACAGGTCCAAAACCAGCAGTCTTCACGATTGCCAAGCCGAACAATCAATTCAACAGTCTTCAAGGATGTCAAGCCTCACGTGATCAAATGCAGAACACCTTCTTTGTGTAGACGTTGATCAACCAATGTATGTGCAAAAAATCTCCCTTAAGAATCTCTTTCAAGAAAGATCACCACTGTCTTCTTGGAGAATTCTTGGAGCACAAAGAATTCAATCTGAAACAATAATGAAATTGTTAGATCATCAAAAGTCTTCTCACTGAACAAATCGTGTTTCAACTTATTCATAGATTTCTGCTAATTAGACACATTCTCAATCAAATATGCTACTAATACAGTCGATTGAATGAGAGAGGAACTTCGCTCTCTCGAGACGCGACTTGCTCCGTGTCCTGCCACGGCTCATGGAAAGATGATGGTTCTCCGGTGTCTGCGGGTTGCGAGAGCTGCCTTCGCGTTTCTGGGTGCTGTTGGGTTTTCTCTGGCAGGTGCGAGGGTGGAGAACGACGTCGCTGTTCGGTGATGGTCTGTTGCGAGAATCTGTGATTGCTTTGCAGGTCTGGTTTTGATGCAGGTTGTGGCTTTGCTGGAGAAGATGAATGGTGGCCATGGTGGCGCGGATGGCTACGCGGTGGTGGAAGACGTACTTGGTTTGATGTGGGTTCTTCTGTTTGGAAGATGGAAGAAGGTTGATTCGAATGGAACGCCGCCGTTGATGGCGTGATGAAGATGGTGCTGGCGGCTTGGTCGCTGAATCGTGAAGATGTTTCACGGTTTTCATGGAGTTTTAGGCGTGGAGGAGGTACTCGCGATGATGATGGCAGCGACGGTTAACGACAAGAATCTGAGGTGGCTGCAAGGTGGCTTTGATGTGCGATTCGATGGTTATGGTGATGAAGACGATCCAGATTTGAAAAAGGTGGAGGCGGAGGGAGATGATTTGAATCTGCGAGGCTTACGCGATTATGAGTTTGTTGAGTTGTGCAGGTGGTGGTCGTCGTTGATGGAGGAGAAAACGAATGCAGCGGCCTGCACTCCGACGACGCGAGGAAGATGGTGGTGGCCGGACGATGATGACGATGACGACCTACTGCGTGGCTAGGGTTTCTGGATTGGGAATTAGGGTTTCTGTTGGAGATGATGATGACATGGCAAGAGGGGGTTAGGTGGTGTGTTCTGAGTGGTCTATTTGGTGCGCAGTAGGATCAGTGACATGGCATCATCTGATTGGTTGGATCTATTAGTGGTGGGACTGCCACGTGGAAAAATCTGATGAAATCTGGCTTAATTAGTGGTAGGAGGGGTGTGTATAAGAAACTTAAGAGGGTGTAGCAGAAAAAGGTTACTGTTGGGCTTGAGTACTGGCTTGGTTTAGAAAAGAGGGGTGTAGCATTGTAAACAGAGGGGTACATTCAGCCCTTAACCTGAATAAACTATATTCGGGCCTCAATTTTTGCACATTTGGATCAATAAACATATAATTTCAACTGCACAAATAAACATTAGAACAACCAAGAATAATTCATGCAATTAAAATCACTTTTTAAGTCCCTTTTATGTTCAAACACTCTAAATCCAATACTTACAAATTCTCTTTAAATCAACCATTTAAGCACAAATATCCCATCAAAAATTTGAATTTTAAAACATAAATGCGGGCATAAAATGCACTTATCACTAAGTCATCAATGGTCAACTAACTTTTAAAAATATAGTCGTGACAATGCATGAGCATAACAGAATTTTAAATCAGACAACAAATACAGTCGAATGTGTGGCGCATATAGTCGACTATCAACATGTAAAACATTTTGAAATTCTTTTCTTCTCAAAATATCACATAGCACTGATTCTCATAATTTGTACAAAGATTTTAGCATATTCTAATCCACTAGTAATGTATTCGACTTCACTATGACTTTGTCCCACAATAATAAGTTCATAAAAGTACTTGTGGTTTTCAGCTTTGAAACATGTGCAGTAAAACATTTATAATGATGCATTTGCACATAACACATAAAGCATGTAAACATGTTCTAGATATATATCAATCAATCAACATAGGAACATGTAACACAGTTCATAAACATGTTCAACAGGTATCACAGTCAATCAGCATAAGAACATGTAATGTAGTAACAACATGTGCTTGTTATTAAGCAATGTGTTGTCATCATCAAAAACTAGATTGATATAGAAATTGTGTTGTCAACAATCACAATAACAAATGATCTTTAGGGGAGGCTACATATGTCCTGTATGGGGAATCTACAAATGGGCTATAGAAGAGGCTATAGTCGGTGAGGTACATAAGTAGACTGACTCTTTCCACTATGGTGCTTATGGTACGATGATGATTGATAACAGTGATTCTTACCATTATCTATAGTACAATTTTCTTACCAAATCAAATCTCCTGAAGCTTGAAACACGCTTAATCCTCTCTCTAATCTAACTTTGTGAATAAACTCAGCTTAGGTTACACACATTAGTTTTCATCTCTAATTTCCTCAAAAGTTGTAGGAACTTTGAGTACTTTGGAAAGGCATTCAAGTTATCAAGAGTGGAGAACCAAGGGAGAACCAGAAAGAAGAAGTTGGAAAGAAGTTCACCTGGAAAACTGGCGTCGGGCGCCACCCATATCACGCTGGGCGCCAGATTTTAATGTTTTCAGGGACCATTTCACGCAGGGCGTCACCAACATGGAGCTGGGCGTGAAAACTCACTGTTTTCATTCAGCATTTCACGCTGGGCGCCACCTATATGGCGCTGGGCGCGAGTTTTTGCTGATGTGGCACCCTAACCCTATAAAAGGGACACAGTTTACGAGGGTTGGATATTCTTAGCGCTTGGAGCTCAGAAAGACGTTTTGGCACCTCTTGGAGCTGGTTTTGGACTGTGGGAGCTCTCCTTTCCTTCTCCTTGGGTCTTCATCTTCACCATTTCCTTCCATTGTAAGCTCAAGCTCTCCATTATAATGGAGAACTAAGTTCATTTTGTTGGAGAGTGATGTAAACTAAGAACCTTATTTGTAAATGCACTTGTTTTAAATGGAAAAATGTTTCTTTCATTACTTGCTGGTGTTTATGTCTTTTGCTCAATGCTTGTTATGACTTGATCAACCATGGCATGATTTTAGGGTTTTCTTAATGTTGGGAAATATTGTGTGAAGCTTGAAATAGACTAAACACCTAAGGGAAATAGTGTCTAGGGATAGAGCTAGGACCTTTAGTTGTCTTAAACTTCTTTTCTTAATGCGGGTGAACTTGTTGGGTTGCCAAGGGATTGGGATGTAACAAGTGAACCTAGGCTTTCTCACCAAGGGATTGGGTTTGAGTAACTTAGCTAGTTGACAAGAGCAAGTTAATGAAGAAGAGTGATATAGTGCATTTGCATAGGAGGGTCTTAGTTGAAATCATTCTCCAACATATCCATTCCATATCATCATCAATCATTTCATTTTCTAGTGTTTTGGTCCCAAGAATTTCAACCCTTTAACTTTTGCATCATATTTACTTTCAATGCACAAATTAACATTAAATGAAACCATTCTTTAGCTTAAAGTAGTTAGTAATTATACGATAGTAAAGTAATACCGAAGTCTCTTGGGAAACGATATCCGGTCTTACCGGTTTTACTACTTGCACGACTTGGTACGCTTGCGAAAGTCTCAACAATGCTCATGGTGTTGTTCATGATTGGGATAATCATAATTGTGGTGGTGTATCTATGATTGTAATCATGGTATTTAAGATGTTCCAAGTGATGCTATGTGATAACCATTACTATAATAGTTGTAGTAAGTAGTTAACGTAGGTGCTAAGGAATGAATAGTGATGATGTCGAGGATTAGAGATCGAGGATCGAGGATCGAGGATTGAGGATCGACGATCGAGGATAGAGTAATTCCTTGTGATTGATTTTTTATGTTAAAGGTTTAGGAATCTTATTGATATTACTATTTGTAGAGGGTGTTGATTATTGTTGATTTAATTAGTATGTTTATGTCATGTTATTATGATTGTTTTATCGGTAGCTTACCTCATATGTGTTTGTGTTTATGTGTTATGAATGATATTATCGACGATGATCGTTTAATCTGTTATACATGAGCAAATGATGTTGCAGATGGTGCTGAGACAAGATAAATTCGATAGATGATGGGGGACAGACTTGGGGTTTTATTCAAAGTTATTGCATTTGAATCTTCAGACAATGTAATTGAAGTTAACTTCTTTCCTTTGTTATTTTTGTTGGACAATTGGTTTTGGAACTAGTATGTTTGAAATAAATTATTTCGTTTAAACGTTCAGGTTTTTGAAAATATATTTCCACGCTATGATAAAGTTTTGAAATTTTACCGGTTTTTGAATAACCTATGACACCTTGAAATTTGGGGCGTTACATTACACAGTCACCACTATCACTTGTCTCTTACACCTAGCCATCAACTACAAAGATCTCTATCTTCAGCATGAAAGAAGCAGTCGAAGCACACCTCAACCATTGATCAAAGCAAGTCGTCGTGACGAACCTCGTAAGCCACCACATATTTAAGGTTCTCTAAGCATCACTTTCCTCATGACTAAACACCACTGTTTTTTTTTGTTGAAATCACGACGAGCCTCCATGACAGATGTGGGTTTTGGTACGCTGCAACTTGTTGTTTTTGTAGTTGCATCGTACCAAAACGAGAAAGAAAAGGACCTATTGCAGTTTTTTGAAATTTAGGGCTTCTGAAATGAGATTAGGGTTCCTCAATTTGGAATTTTTTACCAAACTTGATAAAAGAGAAACATAAGAAAGAATGTACCTGGGATTGTGCGTAAGGAGAAACAAAAGAGGATTGCATGGAATGATACTAAAAAAAGACAAAAATTAGAGATTTAAGCATATTATGACAAATGTTGAACTAACAATAATGGTAAAGTCTTACTATGACAAGTCTTCCTAAACTTGCATAATAAGTTTTCAGTATTCACTTATTATAACAGGTTCTCTTTTGTTAGTTATAATAACGATTACTTTTATTACGAAAATGTTACTAGTAAATTTATTATGATAGGTGGACTGTGTTGGAACAACAACTGGTACCGATTTTGTGCAGTAGAAATAAAAACATAATTCGATTCAGATGTTTAAAAGCAAAGAGCTTGCTCGGTTAATTAAAAAAATGGTTCCTTTAATTTTCTTATAAACGTTTTAACAAACAATTGATGTGCAGAAAGTGTAAAGAGTGTAGGGAGTAAAAAAATAACACAGAGGATTTTTATACTAGTTCGAATCAACAGATTCTACATCCAGTTGTTAATCACTATAAAGAGTGATTAATTATTTCACTAAAATTAGTTTCACAGATTACAATATAGTGAATAAAATAGAAAGGCAAAACCTTCCTTTGACGAACGAACCGGAAGGACCTTCCTTCGACAAACGAACCGAAAGCAGACAGTGAGCACTTTCCTTCGACAAACGAACCGGAAGAGTGCAGCAAAATTCTTCCTTCGACCAACAAACTGGAAGAAAACAACTCAGCCAACTTCAAGAGAATTGCTCCGACCTTTGACACACAAAGTGCGAGCTTCTCCTATTCACAAGACTTGACAAGAGCAATGAACTAACACTTTGAGAACTTCCTCAAATTGAACTGTATTCTCAAAATGGCTTAGATTATTTTCAGGTGTTAGGCAAAGGTATATATAGCCTGCTGGTCCGAAACTGAAAAGACACATTACAACTGCCAATGATAATCGATTATTGTAAGTAATAATCGATTATCTGCGAGATCTCGAATACTTAGGATATCTTGACTTTTCAATCGATTGGCTCCAGTTCTTCATCTCCTTCCACCGTTCGGCTTGAGCCCTTACTGTCTTCTATCGTTCAATTCAACCCCTTATCACCTTATGTCGTTTAGACTTGCTTCCTCACAGCTTTCTAGCGTTCGATGCAAACTTGGTCTCGGTCATACATCGCTTGGCGACTTCTTTATAACTTTGTTCAGTCTTTACTGTGTTCGATGTCGTTCGGTCTTCAACTGTGTTCGACCAGTGTTCGTCCTTGAACTGTTATACACCATTCAGCCTTCAACTATTATATGTCGTTCGGTCTTTTAGTTGTCGTTCGGTCTTCAGATGTGTTTAGCCTTCATCAGATTGTAGCTATTTTTTCTTTATATATCATTCGGTCGTTGATTGATAGTGACCGTTCAGCTGTTGACTAATAGTGACCGTTCGGTCTTCAATTGTTATATGTTGTTCGGATTGTATCCGTGCTCTTGTTCTTTTCCTCGTCGATCAACATATAATATTCTTTTAAACTCAATACAGGGGTCTTCATATTCTGAACTTTGTAACATCATCAAAATCATTTATTTCAATACACCAATGCTCCTCATTGGTAACAAACTGCACCTGTCATAATAAGTTGTTATAAATTTCACTTTTTCCACTAATAAAAGTATATAAAAGGAAAGAAGAATGGATATGGTTCTAAAAAATTATTCAAGTGAAACACTTAAAAGTTTTATGTAATTTGTGTATTGATCATCATTAATTTTGGTTTAAGGATCACTAGTGGAAAAACGTTGTTACGTCACCACATAGACGTCAGTTGTTTGGTCCACTGACGTAACACGATGACCGGTGGCAACTCCGTAATTAAGTAGGGCAAAGAGACGTCGGGGCAAGCTCTAACCGATGAGTGAAGAACTATAGACGTCGGGGCCCTTCAACAAAAATGTCTAAAGGTCTGCCAGGTAAGGTGAAAATTCGAGCTATAGACGTCAACATGACAACCATTGACGTCTAAAGGTGTTAGAGGTGGTGAACAGTCGCGAGTTAGACGTCGGTGGGCACACACAGACGTCTATGACCTGACAGGTAGTTGAGTGTCATTAATGGTCTGAGACATAGACGTCGGTGCCCCCTCCGAACGGACGTTTATAACCTGACAATTAGGTGAAACTATAATAATTATTCTGCAAACTAGACGTCGGTTGCATGGTAACCGACGATTATGTCCAATTAGACGTCAGTATTAATATACCTGATGACTATAATCTACGCCAATATTAATATTTAAATCATATAGACTTCAAATTAGTGAAAGGACCGACGTCTATAACCTTACATACGTCAGTCGCGATAGCTAACCGACGTCTATAGCAACATAAACTTCAGAATGCGAACCCACGAGTAGTTTCCACTATTCATCGTCTTCTTCGTCGAGAGATTTTCTCCGTCGTGCCATTAGAGGTTCGTTTTATGTGTTTTTGACAGTTTAAATTTAGTTTTGCTCTGATTGAATTAGTCTTTGATGAAAAAGCTTTCATTTGAACCGATTATAATTACATTTCGTTGCGTTTTGTTGCAGTTTCAAACGTCTTGTTGGGTTGCGTTTTTTACTGTTTTTGGACTGCTTTTCTGACCTATATTTGGGCGTGCACTACGACATCTACCTCATTTGGTTATATATAATATGCTAAAAAGGTTAGCTTGTTTCTTGAAAACTTAATTTGTATGGATATTATTGGCTTTTGTGTATGATGTTGGCACTTTGAATTTGCATTTTATTGGTTTTTTTTGTATGATTTCATATTGACGTTTAGGTATGCACGTGTTTGCAGATTGTTAGTATATGCATGTGATTAAGTTTAGTTGTGTTATTATAATTGGCATGCATTAGTATCAAATCATTGAGTGAAACTTAGTTCCCATTTGAAATTTAACACAAATGATTAAAAGATTAATCGTTTGGGAAAATTATTTTTCATAAAATTGCTATAACATGTACGTTGGAGTTTATGCATAAGACTGATGAAATTTCGGTTCATTATTTGTGTTGTTCTTCGGATGCATATTTGATTGTGGTCATTCTTGTGACTACTGTCATTTCGTGTATTTCGGAGACCAATGCAAAATGCTGCCGAAATTTTGGACAGTTTGGGAAAATTATTTTTCATAAAATTGGACAATTGGACAGTTTGAGAAAATTATTTTTCATAAAATTTGTCCAATTGGACAGTTTGGGAAAATTATTTTTCATAAAATTGCTATAACATGTACGTTGGGGTTTATGCATAAGACTGATGAAATTTCGGTTCATTATTTGTGTTGTTCTTCGGATGCATATTTGATTGTGGTCATTCTTATGACTACTGTCATTTCGTGTATTTCGGAGACCAATGCGAAATGCTGCCGAAATTTTATCAAATTTATGATGTAGACTTCTTTGCACATGTCGTAGCAATTTATGAAAAATATTTTTCCTGAATGGGTAGGGCCTAACCTTGTGAGAGTTAAGAATTTTATACTGATGAACTATGTTACGAACATAGTATGGATCGAAGTTGGATGAATGCACGTCGCATCTCTGAAGAATATGAGAAGGGTATTTCGGTGTTCTTGCAATATGTTAAAGAAAATGCAAAGTTTGTGAACGAGACATATTTTTGTCCTTGTGTTCGTTGTCTTAATCAAATACGACAAGACTTGGGCAATTTGCATGATCATCTATTCATGTTCGGCATAACGAGAACGTATACCGTTTGGACTTGGCATGGAGAAGTACTGGACCAACCTATGACGTCACGAGGAACAAATTATGTGGAAGAATGGATGAGTGATCATTTAGAGGACATGATACGTGATGTTGTTGAAGATAACTTTAGAAGAGCTAATTTGTACAATTCTCTTATCAATGATTTTGAGCAACTGTTGTACCCAGGCTGCACGAACTTTACACGTTTGTCTGCAACTTTGAAGTTGTTTGGTTTAAAGGCAAGGAATGGATGGACCGATAAAAGTTTCACGGTGTTGTTGGAGTTGCTGAAGGAGATGCTTCCAGAAAATAATACTCTTCTTATTTGAAATTACGAGGCCAAAAAATTTTTATGTCCAATGGGTCTTGAATATCAGAAGATACATGCTTGCCCCAATGATTGTGTTTTGTACATCAAGGAGTTTGCTTCACTAAAGTATTGTCCAACATGTGGTTTAAGCCGTTTTAAAAAGAAACCTGACAAAAACACTGGTGAAGAAGGTAATGATGGTGCACGTGGTAAGGTCATGTGGTATTTGCCTATAATACCTAGGTTCAAACGTATGTTCTCTGTTAAGGAGGATGTAAGATAGTTAATTTTGTCTACCATAATATTTTAATTTAGATGCCTACTTTGTAACAAGTTAACTTTGATGTTATAGGTACATGGACACAGTCATTGTAGACCAAGGTCGGTCTTCCGTTTACGGATTTATTGAACCTCAGATCATTCAACGTTGTGGTAACACAGCTGAAATCAAACAAAATTATTTTCAAACATGGATGGCTGAGTCAAACAGAGACATATACCTTGTTCCATACATTGATGGGTATGTGTTGTTTTATGTAAAAGGTAATTAAACTTTACTTAATTAGTTTACTAACTATTTATGATGTTCCAAACAGGGCTCACTGGCAGCTGGTGGTCCTCATTCCCAAAAAAAGTATAGTTGTCTTCTTTTGTTCGCTGCAAAGGAAGATGAAAAATGACTTGAAAACCATGATTCAAGGGTAAGTGTTTCGCTAAAAATGACTTTTAAATTCATGTCGGCCATAATTTTTTATGATTTCATACTTATATTAATCTTACTTTCTGTTTTAATGTAAATAGAGTAATGGGTAAATCTCGAGGTCAGCTAAATCAAGTCTTGTATCCCAAGGTTTGTTGCATTTATAGTTTTAATTCATATATTATGTTATTCAATGATCTTAATTCTTGACCATATTCAGTTTGTCATTTTAGTGTAACAGACAACTAGATTCATGGGAATGTGGGTACTATGTGATGTCTTGGATTAAGGCCATCATTCGAGCTGGCATTACAGATAACTGGAATGAGGTAATAATCATGCTTACTTTGAAAACATCAAAAGTAAATTAATACTTTTGAACATATATCAAACCATAAACAATATTTCTTAATTGTGCAGCGCTTCAACAATTCATCTCCTTTAACGGAAAGCACGATAAAGCAGCTCAGGCAAGAGTGGTCAACTTATCTTCTGCAAAACTGGAACTAGAGCAAGACTTATTTTTGTTGTTTTCAATTACTTAGGTTTAGTTTAAGTTTATAATTTCATTTTTTTGATCTTTGATTGAATTATATCTATTTATAGCTCAAACAAACAATTATTTATTATAAACAATTGTTCTGGGAAATTTTTCTGAAATTCAGGTGTGGCTATATTCGAAAAATAAAATATTTATTAAAAAAAATACCCAGTAGACGTCGGTTAGTGCAAAGCTAACGTCTACAGACGTCAGTCAATGCACAAAGCAACGTCCAATAAGTCATAGTGGACAGAACGATCCAGCGCGTACAGGCGTCTCTTTTGTTAACCACTGACGTCTATGTTAATTAAAATCTATTGTGGCTACGACTGACGTCTATTTCCACGTCGGCTGTGTACACAGCCGACGTCTACATAGACGTCTGTCATTACCTGACTGATGTAAAGTTAACGTCACTAGAATAGACATCGGTTCCGGAAGTGACGTCAAAAGCCCAAAATAACCGACATTAAACAACTTTTTTCTACTAATGGATATATTTACAAGTTTCCATATTTTATTACAAAATGCAAGTAAAACATTTTTAAAGCATAAATCTTAATTATTTATAACTTCTTAATATATAACTTCTATTGGTCTTTATTTTGATACTTGTAATCTTGGATCTCCAATATTAAATTTTAATAACATTCTTATCTTTATTTTCAAAATCTTCAATGATTAATTATTTTATCTTGACAATGGTCTAATAAATTAAAATAATGTTAACACGTTTGTCTAGGATAACATATCCATAAAAATATCCCTTGACCACTAGAAACCAATTAAATAATTTGAACGAGTTTATAGAATAATCATCGTCTCCCTTATAGTTTCTTGATATTGCATTCAATTCCATATTCTGTTAAGATTTAATCTCTTACAAGAAAAAACTATGTAATATTTCTTAAACAATTTATAACGTTAATGTAATGTTTATTAAACAATTGAAAGAGGTGAAGTGTTATACTGTGTTGATATTATTGTGGCTTCAATTTTACACATGCCTTGTGTCACACGTTTTTGTGCACTTAAACTCGGTTTAATTTTGTGTGACAACAGTTTTTATACGATAATGTAAGGAAGCCATATCCCTCCACCACCTACCCTCTGTCACAAACACAATCAAACATCATCGTATTGATCGAAAGAGAACATGAATGTTCTTCTTACTAACTATGGATCACCGAATAGTAGTCCTGCTCCTTTGATTATGCAGTCGAAGCAGGAGTTCGTTGCCACTGTTGAGGAAGAAAGAAAGGAAGAGGGAATGTACCTGACATGGGAGGATTTGCAGGTGACAGTTCCAAATGGAAGGAAAGGTAGGAAACCAATTCTTAAGGCTCTAACTGGTTATGCACAACCAGGGAAGCTTTTGGCTATAATGGGTCCTTCTGGTTGTGGCAAATCGACACTTCTTGATGCTTTAGCAGGTATGATAAGTTGTGTTTGTAGTTGAGTAATATTAGAAGAAGTTGCTTTCTTTATATGTGCTAGTTAATATATAAATATAACAGTTGTGATCATACGATTGAAACACGATGCAGGAAGATTGGGATCGAACATAAAGCAAACGGGGAAGATTCTAATCAATGGCCTGAAGCAAGAACTGGCCTACGGAACATCAGTAAGAGCTATACTGATCCTGAAAATAGATAATATGATTTTGGTAGAAAAAAATATAATAAGTGTAAAAAATGTGAAAGCAGGGGTACGTGACACAAGACGATGCGATGCTGTCATGTTTAACAGCTGGAGAAACGTTGTACTACTCAGCTGAACTCCAATTTCCAAACAGCATGTCTATAACTGAGAAGAAGGAACGAGCAGATGCTACGCTGAGAGAAATGGGTCTGCAAGATGCGATCAACACAAGGGTTGGAGGGTGGAGTTGTAAAGGTCTGAGTGGGGGACAGAAACGGAGACTCAGCATATGCATTGAGATTCTAACACATCCCAGACTCCTCTTCCTTGATGAACCAACCAGTGGCCTTGATAGTGCAGCTTCCTTTTATGTTATGACTGGAATTGCAAGTCTCATTCTAAAGGATGGCATTCAAAGGACTATTGTGGCTTCCATCCACCAGCCTAGCAGTCAGGTTTTCCAACTTTTTCATCATCTTTGTCTTCTCTCTTCAGGAGAGACTGTGTATTTTGGACCAGCCTCTCATGCAAATCAGGTTACAAACTATAATCCCTATCAGTTCCTTCCACCTTTATATTCACTTGATGTTTTCTCTATATAGTCATACTTTTCCTTCTGTGCAGTTTTTCTCTTCCAATGGTTTTCCCTGCCCATCTCTCTACAATCCTTCAGATCATTACCTAAGGATCATAAACAAAGATTTCAATCAGGTATATTTCTGGCCATACTTAGATTCTCTCCTCTACTTTTTACTTGGATACTTCAGGCACTTAGATATATAGTAATAATATACAAAGGTGCAGATAAAAATTTGACTTTGTTGAGTTGTTTTCAGGATGCCGACGAAGGAATTACCACTGAAGAAGCAACTAATATCCTTGTCAGTTCTTATAAATCGTCTGAATATAGTAATGACGTTCAGAATGAAATAGCAAAAATAAGTGTAAACGTAAGTTTCACATTCAATTCATTCCTTCCATTTATTAGAGCATATATAGAGAGAGAGAGAGATGAAACTTATGGAAAATAATATAAATTAATTTAAAAAGGAGTAATATATATAAGTTATCAATTGTTAATTCATATTCTTATTGTTGGACGTATAGAAGAAAAGTAAAATAACAGAGGAGAAAAGATGAAACAGGGTGGAACTATGCGTAGTTTTTCAGAGTGCAGGAAAGGAACATATTTTATTCAATGTATCAACGTACATTTATAATAATTCAAAATGAAACAGAAAACATCCGTGTAGCAAAACGTGGATAGGATAACTGACTTGCTTGTAAAGTGTAGGAATCAACTTATTTTCTGAATCTTATCTAATAAATTGAAATAAATTAAGGCAATTATAAAAGCATAACTTTAACACTCTTGCATTTTGAATTGCAAATTCCAATTTTTTGTCTTAAAAATTCAATTTTTTTGATTGGAAGTAGATTTGTAGTAAACTAAGTTTATTTCTCCATTTTGTTGCATCTCTCTCAAAAAATAGAGCTTGATGTCGAAATGTTTAGTTTTTCCATGACACAGTAGATTATTTGCAATTGCAATTGTTGACTGGTTGTCAACAAAAATCTTAGTTTTATTCTTCTGCTAAATACGTAAATCACATAAAATCTTTTTCAGCCATAAAACTTAATTTACAAGTGTTGTGTTGCTATGAATTCAACATCTGCAGTAGATTGTGCTACAATCTCTTGCTTCTTTGTACACCATGACAAAACTCCTTAACCTAGGCTAAAAGAATATCCTGAAATATTTTTCATGTCATCATTGGATCCAGCCCAATCACTATCAGAAAATCCACACAACATGAATTCTTCACACTTCTCAATTGTAACACCATAATCAACAATGCCTTTTACATACCTCAGTATTCTTTTTGTTGTTATTAAATGCATTTCACTTGTTCATAAGAGGCTTACAACAAATAAAATGTTTGGCCTTATTGCGGTGAGATACATTAGACATTCAATCAAGCTCTTAAAGTATCCTTCATCAACTTTATCAGCACCATCTTTCTTGGTGAACTTCTCCCTTTGATTCATTGGTGTGTGGTAATTGCTTTTCACTCCTCTATTTGAAATTTCTTCGATATTTCCTTTGCATATTTTCTTTGGCAAATGAACACTTCATCCTCACTTTATTTGATCTCAAGTCTAAGAAAATAGGACATGAGACCAAGATATGTCATTTCAAAGGCTTTCATCATTTCTTGCTTGAACTTCTCAACTAGCTTTGTGTCATCTCCTGTCACCAAAAGATTATCAACATAAAGGGAAACTATGAGAAGGTTATTTCTTTTATGTTTCACATAAAGAGTGGACTCACTCACATAAGCTTTTTGTCAAGCCTATGTTCAATAGGTGATCATTTATCCTACTGTATCAGGCCCTTGGCGCTTATTTTAGGTCGTATAGGGCATTTTTAAGTATATTAACTTTATCTTCTTCACCATGCTTCACAAATCCCTCAGGCTGGTCCACATATATTTCTTCTTGTAAAATTCCATTTAAGAAGGTTGATTTGACATCTAATTGGAATATTTTCCAAGCCTTTTGCGCAACTACAGTTAGCACCAATCTAATTGTATATAATCTAGACACAGGAGCAAACGTGTCAAAAATAAACAACACCAAAAATTTGTGCATACCCTTTAACAATGAGTATATCCTTGTATTTGTTGATTGTGCAATCTGCATTAAGCTTTGTTCTGAAAACCCATTTGAGCTCAATGACTTTTCTATTTTTAGGCCTGTCAAACAGTTCCTACGTTTTAGTGCTTCCTGACAGCTCGTAGGTTCACAAATCGCCATACTACATCTTTGATAGATATCACTCAATAGCCTTGTGCCCCTAATTGGAGGTTCATCTTTCAATTCATTCTGCAACAACTCTATTGTTTGCTCTCTAGGATGATTATCTTATATATTGTGAAAGGATTCAGTTGTGCTTTGTGAATTCTTCCATTCCCATTGTTGACCTTCATTGAAATGCACATCTCTAGTGATAGTCATCTTTTCGGTTTGAGGATGATACACTTTGTAGGCTTTTGAAACTGTACTATATCCCACAAAGATGTCCGGAATTGCCTTTTTGTCAAAGTTTATCACGCTTAACCTGAGCAACATTTGCAAAACAAAAACAACCAAATACTTTAAGAAAGGTTAGAGAAGGCTTATACTCATACCAAGCCTCAAATGGAGTTTTCTCTTTCAAGGCTTTAGTTGGAAGTCGGTTTTGTAAGTAAATTGTTATATCAGTCGCCTCTTCCCAAAATGTTATAGGTAGCTCCTTCTCATGCAATATGCATCTAGCCATCTCCGTTATCGATCTGTTTCTCCTTTCACTAACCCCATTTTGTTGAGTAGTGTAAGGAGTTCTTAATTGATGATCAATCCCTGCTTCTTCACAAAATTGATTGAATTTTGTTGATGTGTATTCCTTCCCATTGTCTGATCTTAGAAATTGAATCTTGTAGCCACTTTGAGTTTCTACCATTTTCATGAACTTCATAAATACTTCAGCCACTTCATGCTTGAATTTTAAGAAAAACAACCAGCACATTCTTGTAAAATCATCTATGAACAGAACAAAGTAAAGACTACTTGTAGTGATGGTGTTCTTTGAGGTCATGCTACAATAGTTTGAATTAACTGCAAATTTTAAGAGGCTCTCCAAGCTGATTTGGGAAAAGTCTTTCTGTTTTATTTACCAAATTGACAAGCATTACAATTTGGAAAATTATCAGAAAATATTAGTACACCTGTTGACATGTCATTCTTCTTTATTTTTAACATTCTTTCAAGGTGACAATGACCAAGTCTCTTTGCCAGAGTTCTGTGGGACTGAATTGAGTGTAATAGGTTGCCTCCTCCTCCTTTGTTGGATCAAATGAGAAGTTTTTACCTCTCATTTTAATCCTTAGAACTTTCCGACCAGCAATGTCATAAATGAGGCAATGTTGATGTTCTAAGGACACTTTAAATCCCTTTTCCATCAACTGACTTATACTTAGCAAATTTTTGTCAATGTCAGGTACATAAAGAACATTTGAGATTGTTTTTGTATCTGCACTCATTGAAATTACTATGGTTCCTTTTCCTTTTGCAAAAATATAACTACTATTTCCTATTCTGACCTTTGAGACTTTAATGGGCTTGAAATCCTTGAATAGAGTTTTGTCATATGTCATATGGTTGGTACACTCACTGTCAATCAACCATCATTCCGAGTTACTCCTTGTTGGAAAACATGCTGCAGTAAAAATATGACCTTCTTCATCTTGCTCAACAACTTGGGCAATGGCTTCATGCTGTTGAAATTTGCTTCTACAAATTATAAATTCATGTCCAAGATGATTGCATTTACTGCACTTCGCGTTTGGTCTTTTCCAACATCTAAATGGTGGATGTCCCATTTTTCTGCAATGTTGACAGGATGGATAATTTTTCTTTCTATCCTTGCCTTTGTCCATGATGTTTTCGCTGCTTGTTGGCGGATTCTTCTTGAAGTTTTTCTTCTTACTAGTTCCAGCAACATGATGCTTTATTGGTAAAGCACCTTTAACCACAGGTTCCTGCCTTATAAGCCTTCGTTGCTCTTGGGCCTGCAAGGCATGTAACACTTCCGCCAAAGTGATCTTGGTCAGATCCTTTGTGTTCTCTAAGGTGGTTATGAATGTCTCATATCTTTCTGGCACTCTTACAAGGATTTTTTTTCAATAATTCTGCAATCAGAAAAATTAGTGCCAAGTAATCTGACCTTGTTAGCAAGGCCAAGTAATTTGTCTGAGTATTCTTTAATTGTCTCAAACTATTTCATCCTTTGAAGCTCAAATTCCCTCATCAAATTCAACACTTGCATGCCTCGAATTTTATCACCTCCTGCGTATTCCTCCATTAGATAGTCCCATATTGTTTTTGCTATATTTAAAGTCATGGTTCTAGTGAAAATGGTAGTCGAAACATGAACAAAGAGACACGATTTGCCTTTGTGTAAGACCCGAGAAAATTCTATATTTTATTATGTTATTGTAATGTGATGTGTTGGCTTACTGGTAGATATGTATGCTTAAGGGTAAAAATGTTTTTTTTATTTTTGTAATTGGGGTGCAGATGTTATAAATAGGAGTATAGAAAGTAAAGTCATACATTAAATAGAAAAATAAAAGATAAAGCAGTTGTGTTTTTAAAATAGTGCTGGAGAGATTTTAGGAATAGGAGTGAAAGATTTTAGGGAGAACAGTTACTTTAAATTTTATTTATAAAGAACGGAAAACATAAAAAGAGTTACGTTACTTTTGTGTTACTTTGGTGAGAAGAGGAAAAAGAAAGTATTAGACAGAGAGACTGAAAGGAAGGAGAGTCTGTAGAAGAAGGGGTGAAAGCTTAATTTTTTTTATCGGCTAAGGTATGGGAAGCTTACTTTTTCTTTATTGTATAATCAATGTGGAAAATTATCTTTAAGTATATTTTATGATCATAAAAAAGCTATCTTTGCGTTTAAATGGTGATTAATTTGATTGAATACTAATTGAATACTTTGATGTGATAGAAGAATGTTTGAATTTTGATTGATGATTTTAATCATAAATAAATTACATTGTTTATTGTGTATCATTTTGAATTCAAGCAATTGAATTCTATGTACATGAATTCTTAGAATTCACATCATTAAATTTTATAAGAATTCACGTATTGAATTCTATTTTAGAAGAGATCAAAAGGTTCAATTAATTACAATTAAGATAAAAATTAGGGTTTGGAGATCCTTTTAATGAGAGACTAATGGGAGTTAATGAAATTAGGGTTAATTGTTTGCATAAGTCCAGTGTTGTTTTCTTTCTCTTTCTGTTTTGAATTGGGCTTGAACCAAAATTTAGGGTCCAGCCCTTTTCTTTTGGAAGGGTCACACAAGTTGCCCTAATTTTTCCCATTCTCTTCTTTTTCTTTCTTCATCACGCGAAACCTAAAGGCTTTAGGCTTCTTTTCTTTTCTTCACGGCGGCTGACGCAACTTTGGTAGCGAGAGCGAGACGCGGCGAGGGCGTCCTGCGTCGGTGGCGTTTCTGCGAGGATTCAAATTTCAGACTCTCCCTCGTCTCTTTCTCGCAGTGTTTTCTTTCGTGGTGGCGTGTGTTGCGGAGAGCGTACGGCGACTGCGCGAGGACGTGGCTGTTTTGGTTTCTCGTTTCTCTTCATGTTGGCTCGCAGAAAGGCGCGGCTATTGTGCGAAGGCGACGCAAGAAGGCGCGACGAGGGTTTCTGCATTCCGC
Source organism: Vigna radiata var. radiata (assembly GCF_000741045.1). Lineage (NCBI taxonomy): Eukaryota > Viridiplantae > Streptophyta > Magnoliopsida > Fabales > Fabaceae > Vigna > Vigna radiata. The sequence goes on along the minus strand of NC_028359.1, from coordinate 3,439,260 downwards.
GGAGAAGGACTCTACGTTTGCAATTAGGGTTTCGTTGGAGATTTTGGGTTTTCCTGTTTCCCTTTTTGATTCTGATTTTTGGGGGGTTACTGAGATTTCTTCTGATTTGAGATAGAGGGTTCATTCACTTTGAATTAGGGAATTGTGTTTTGTTTCTGTGTATGGGGATGGCGTTTCTGGTTCGTTTTCGGTTAGATTTCTCGCCGTCGTTTTGGGGGCAGCGGCAACCGTTACGCGTGGTGGTTGGCAGCGAAGTCGTGGTGGCTGCAGCTAGGGTTGGCGGTGGTAAGCAATATTGGGCCGTTGGGCCTGTAGACTACTAGTATTGGGTTCTGGCTTGGACAGTTTGGAGTTGGACTGGCAATTTTGGGTACGACGGCCCAATGTTGAGCAGAAACTTAAACAATGATAATCTGAATTTAATTGGGTTAGTTATGTCGTGAACATAATTATAATGAATTCATAATTATTGACTTTAATTAATAAAATTAAAGTGTAAAAGGAGAAATGAAATCATTAATCTATAATATTAATTGTTATAATTATAGGAAGAAAATAATTATTATTTAATTGGTAATTAATTGTGATCAAATTAATTTATTGGAAAGAGAAATTAATTTGATTTGAAAAGGAAGGTAATTGAAGATGAATTGTTAATCAAAATAATTTAAAATAATTATTTTGGAATTAGAAATTAATCTGCTTTCAAAAATAGAAGTAGTGAGATTTTAATGATTAATTAAAGTAATAATGAGTTATTACTTTGGATAGAGTTGTGACTCTTAAATTATTATAGAAATTTATATTGTTTTTATATAAGACTTTATATTGATGTGTAAGTGATGAAAAGAGAGGTGTGAATAGTATTTAGTTTGATTGACTTTATTAGTATTATACACTTGAGGAGAGAGATGTGTCTATCCTGTACCTAGTAAATCCTGAATTATGAATTATCTACCGTATGATTGT
>NC_028359.1:3426310-3438221 GCF_000741045.1 Vigna radiata var. radiata | reverse complement strand
TATGATTGTGAACCTGTATGGGGAAGCTACAGGTAGTGTGATTATGAACCTGTATGGGGAAGCTACAGGTAGTACGGTTATAAACCTGTATGGGGAAGCTACAGGTGTTATGTTCGTGAACCTGTATGGGGAAAGCTACAGGTGGTAGGGTTAGGTACAGGAGATAAACCAATGTCTTTCATGAAAGTGTTGAGAATTCATAATAACTCGTGTCTAGAGATGATGTTGATAAGGATAAATGTGGATAGTATAGTAATGATATCGTTAAAGAGAATGTTAAAATCATAATGATTCTGTTTGTAGATAGCATTATAGATAGTGAGTTATTGTTATGTTGTGTTTACTTATCTTGTACACCTTTTATTTTATTGTTATTGGTTTTGTTATGGTGGCTTACCCATATTTGTTTGTGCTTGTGGTTGTGTGTGTCTTGCGATGATCGTATGACCTTGGTTATACGGGAGCAGGGGGTGTAGCAGATGCTCAAGATTCACGATAGCGACCTGAGAGTGGGGGACAACCTGATTTATTTAAAGCTTTGAATTATAAATTTCAGAAACAATGTAATTGGAATTACTTTAGTTCGTTGTATATCTTATAAATTTAGGTATTTTGTAATTGGATTTCTACGATGGTATGATGATTTTAAAAGTTTTAATTTTTCTCATAATCCGGATATCTAAAATAGCGGGGTGTTACACTTTGCTTTCTGAGTTTTTATTCTCCTTATGAAGTTTCATCTGGGTCTTGGTGGGATTGTCTGCCAGCGAAAGTACTTCAAAATTCTCTTCAACAGCTCTCCAAAGATCTAAAGCTTCCATGTAAACTTGCATTTTTACAACCGAGATGTCATAATTTTCCCTATCAAAGACAAGAGGAGCTCCTTGGGAGAAATTTGTTTCAGAAATCATTTTCACATGTTCGTAAGATGACTACTCTAGATACCAAATTGTTGGACGTGTAGAAGAAAATTAAAATAACAGAGAGAAAAGGTGAAACAAGGTACTATGGGTAGTTTTTCAAAGTGCGGGAAAGGAACATATTTTATTCAATGTATTAGCTTACATTTATAATAATTCAAAATGAAACAGAAAACACCCATGTAGCAAAAGTGGATAGGAAAACTGACTTACCCCTAAAGTGTATGAATCAACTTATTATCTGAATCTATCTAATAAATTGAAATAAATTAATTGAAATAAATTAAGGCAGTTACAAAAAGCATAACTTTAACACTTATATATGTCAAATATTATTGTTTTGAAATCTCGATAAGTTGTAATTAGACTTATGATTTAGTTAATTTTGCATGCATGCGTCTAGGATTCCGGTGCAGTTGGAAGAAAGATTCACTCTGCATTCCTTACTCAGTGTCTGGTTCTTCTGAAAAGATCTTCGAAGCAAATCTATCGTGATATAAGCAATTACTGGTTACGTCTAACTGTCTTTATAGCAGTATCTGTAAGCTTGGGCTCTATTTTCTATCAAGTTGGTGCAAGTATGACATCAATTCAGGTAATACTATTGAGAGAAAAATCTTGTTTTCGCTCACAAAGAATATAAAATATCATTTATTTAATCCTAAGATGATTACTTGTTTTTATGAATCAATTTGTTTAAGTTTGATGAAAATATAGTTGATGTAGAAAGCTGATGTGGGTACGTGGTGATATTCTTTGTGCATGGTTCAGGAAAGAGGATCGCTGTTTTGTTTTTTCGTTTCGGTTCTGTGTTTCATGACACTTGTCAGTGGATTCTCGCCGTTAATCGAGCAAATGAAGGTAAGTAATTGATCCATAACTTTGAAATTTGGCTGCATTTTACTCCTAAACTTGACTTTGATAAAACAATTTTTTGATAGCACAGATTGTTACCTTTTACCTTGTCAGGTGTTGAAGAGAGAGAGATTGAATGGACATTATGGTGTAACAGCTTTTCTGGTAGGGAGCACATTTTCCGCTGTTCCTTACACACTATTGGTATCTTTCATTCCGGGAGCTATTGTTAATTATCTTTCTGGACTGCACAAAGGATTAGAGAACTTTGTATACTTTTCTTCTGTCCTATTTGCTATTATGATGTGGGTTGAGAGCCTTATGATGGTTGTTGGGAGCATTTTTCCAAATTTTGTTATGGGTGTGATCACTGCTGGTGGGGTTGAAGGAGTGATGATTTTGACAAGTGGATTCTACAGGCTGCCTAATGATCTTCCGAAACCNTTATGGAAATACCCTTTCTACCATGTTTCCTTCCTCAACTATGCTTTCCAAGGATTGTTAAAGAATGAATTTGAGGGATTAATGTTTGGTTCAGATGGCATAAGTCTTAGTGGTAGATATATTCTTTCAGAGACATGGCATGTGCAAATGGGTCATTCAAAGTGGTTTGATCTTTCTATCATGTTTGGTATGATTCTTCTCTACAGAGTTCTATTCTTGGTCATAACTAAATGTAAGGAGAAATTGAAACATGTTCATGTTGGCAGTAATGCTCCTCAAGCAAAAGGTTTCTCCAGAACCAACATCAATGATCTTTAGACAAGTGAAACGGAGAATTATGATGCTCAAAGTCATTGCCAGTTTCTGTTAGAGATAACCAGTTAATATCAAAGTTATATTAGCACATCCCCAATGTTAAGTAACACCTACCCAAAGAAAGAATGAGAGAGAAATTGTAATATTAGGTAATAAAATCTGATAGAGACGGAAAATGTGAAATCATAGATTTCAATTTCATATTTGAAAATGGTTGCTTTCTAAAGTATTCCGTATATTTGTTAGTAAGAGTATTTTTCTTCAACATTGTTAAAGTTTATAAAGTGCCTTACTTTAAATGAATGATAAATACAATTTGATGTTCACCTCTATGGTTTAAGTAAAAATAAGTTAAAAGTTCAGTCAATACAGATGTTCAGTCAATACAGACATTTTTATAGTGTCCGTAAACATCGGTTTGTGTCATGTTTGACGTTTATACAGACGTCAGTCAATGATATTAACCGAAGTCTATAACGACGTCGAAAGTGCAGAATTTGACGTCCCATTTAACATTACCTATATAGACGTTGATTTGGGATGTGACGTTAAAAGCCTAAAATAACATACTTCTAAAGTCAATCTATTTTGATTTGATTTGATTTCTTCCCTTTACTTCCTCTGCACCATAACAGAGAGGACAAAATTAAAAACAACTTTTTTAATTTATTTTCTAATTTCATAAAAAGATAAAATTGTAATTTTTTTTTTAAACGGATAGCATATATCCACAAGTCGAATAGTGTAATATTCGAACTCGATCCGTTAATGAACAGATATTGAAGTACCTGCTACCTGTTATCTGCAAGTATTTCTTGTCCACAGATACTAAATATTCACAACGAATTTTACCGAGAAATAGATACTCGTGGATGCGAGTTTTTTTTCCATCTTTAATCGTATGTAAATAATTTTTCACATATGAAAGCATCTCACTGAACTAACTCAAATAAAGATAAAAAATAAGCTGATGATGATTGAACATATTTATTGTGCTCTGTATTAAGACTCCTATGGTAAACTTTGATCTTCCAACAGATAAAGTGAACAGAATTCTAAAAGAAATTAATAAAAAAAGAGAGAGAGAAAAGGAATATTGCCAAAAATATAGTAGGTTTTATAAAATAAAATTCAATTTATTAGTTTTCTATTTTAATTCAAACTTTTAATAATAAAATAATTCTATTTAAAATTCCGTACTCCAATCTGAGGCATTGTTTCAAATAAATTATAAGAAATATAACTTATATACTTTGTTCATTTATGTAACTTATAATTATGCACATTTAAAGTTTTGTTCTAAAATTTAACTGTAATATAATTTGTTTTCTAAAAAATAAAAAATCATAAAATTTTAATATTTATTTAAGATACTAAATTTTAAATAAATATTTTTTATTATAATAACTTTTTCTGATAACCTTTGTCATCACAGTTTCCTTAAAAAATAAAAAGAAATATAATAGTTAGGATACATAATGGATTTGTATATATAAAAAATTTACTGGAAAATTTACTCTTGTTTAAATTGAATAAATTTTATTTATATTTTTCTTAAATACTTTTGTATGCTTTTTCTTTTAAATTTTACAAATTAATTATATAACACCTTTTTATATCATTTTCACTAAGTATTATTGAATGGTATTTTGAAAAGAAAGACTAACTTCAGTAATTGAGAAATTAAAGATGATTGAAATATGAGTGATTAGATGTCGATTCAAATTTATTGATGACGGACTTTTATGGTAAAGGACAAATATTTTCTTTAGCGAATTAATTGCTTTAAGGATATTTCATCTTTCAACAAAGTAAATTCTTCGTTATAAATTTACGCGTTATATTTTTATAAATTAAATATGTATAATTTGAAAATAAAAATATTAAATTTATTTACAATCATGTAAAAGAAGAGCATGTTACTTAAAATATAATTTATTTGAGATTATAATAAATAATTAAAATAAAATAATTGAAAGGAAGATAATAAAGTATTTAAAGGTCAAAAACCTAAAGAGAAGATAAAGAAAAAGTTTAAACAAAAAGTTCTGTGATTTTTATAAAATAAATTTTTATTAATAAAAAATCTATTTATAATTTTAATTTGTTATTATTAAAATAATATTGTGTCATCTTTTTAAAAACCATCACCACCACTAATCGTAGATTATTTTTAGATTCTTACAAAAATACAATTTATCTAAAATCAAGGAAAAGCATATAATGTTACCCTAAATATAATTTATTTGAGATTACGATGAATAATTAAAATGAAATAATTGAAATGAAAAATAATAGTGGCTATGGTTAATGATTTAATAAAAAAGTATAAAAAGGAAGAAGAATGGATATGGTTCTCAAAAAAGAATTATTCAAGTAAAACACTTGAATTTTTTTTGTAATTTGTGTATTGATTGATCATCATCAATTTTGATTTAAGCATACATTTACAAGTTTCTATCTTTTATTACAAAAGCAAGTGAAACATTTTTAAAGCATAAATCTTAATTATTTATAACTTCTTAATATATAACTTCTATAGGTCTTTATTTTGATACTTGCAATCTTGGATCTCCAATATTAAATTACTAATAACATTCTTCTCTTTATTTTAAAAATCTTCAATGTTTAATCATTTAATCTTCAGTAATTTAATAAATCCAAAACAATGTTGTTAACACGTTTATTTAGAATGACTATCCTTAAAAACATCCCTTGACAACTAGAAAGTAATTAAATAATTTGAACGTGTTTATAGAATAATCGTCTCCCTTTTAGTTTCTTGATATTACCAGAAAAAAGTATGTAATATTTCTTGAACAATGTATAACGTTAATGTGATGTTTACTAAACAATTGAAAGAGGTGAAGTGTTATATACGGTTGATGCTGTTGTGGCTTCAACTATGGACATGCCTTTTGTCAAACGTTGTTGTGCACTTAAACATGGTTTGATTTTGTGTGACAGCAGTTTTTATACGATAATGTAAGGAAGCCAGATCCCTCCACCAGCTACCCTCTGTCACAAACACAATCAAACATCATCGTATTGATTGAAAGAGATCATGAATGTTCTTCTTACTAACTATGGATCACCCAATAGCAGTCCTGCTCCTTTGATCATGCAGCCGAAGCAGGAGTTCGTTGTCACTGTTGAGGAAGAAAGAAAGGAAGAGGGAATGTACCTGACATGGGAGGATTTGAAGGTGACAGTTCCAAATGGAAGGAAAGGTAGGAAACCAATTCTTAAGGCTCTAACTGGTTATGCCAAGCCAGGGCAACTCTTGGCAGTAATGGGTCCTTCTGGCTGTGGCAAATCAACACTTCTTGATGCCTTAGCAGGTGAATTTTTTTATTCTCTTTTCTTGCTATGATTGAAACATCATTGAATTAAATTTTCTGACAGCATCATTTTGATATTATATTAGAAAGTGGTTTTTAAACCTAACTCAATTCCACGAAATTAACTTGTAAAGTGAGGTTTCACTCCCCTTATATATTATAGTTTTATCTTATCTAAAATGAATTAAAATTTGAATATGCAAAATTAAAGTATTAAAGGATGTATGAAGGAGTAATCATGGTTATCAAACTCTCGAGTTAATTCTTAAACTCTCACCAGTTTAGGTTTTCAGACATGACTTCTGAGTTAATTAAGAAGTAAACTATTTTCTGCGTAAATTTTTTTTTTGCATAAACTCGACAGAATTAATTGTGAAATCGGTAGGATCGTGTAGAATCACGAGTTTGGAGCGATTCTACGAACTTGAAAGGAGAAAAATTAAGAAAAACAAGATATGTGATCTTTTTTTATTATATATTTAATGAAATGCATCAAAATTAATGACAATAATCAAGTATTTATATGTTTTACAATATTTATTTTTATAAACTATATATTTATAAATTTTATTATTTAAAGTTATATAATTTTGTAGACTTATATAGATATTATTTATATAGTATTTTTCATCTGAAATAAGAGTTTACGAATTGAGTTTACGAGTGAAGTTTACAAATCGAGTTTACTCGACTCTTACGAGTTTATGTAACCTTGGAAGTAATGATACATTTATCTTGACTGCATCCTATATAATCATTTTAATTACCTCACCATGGGAATTTATAATTGTGAAGAGTTGGTTTAGAAACAAAGGCCATTTTGGTATAGAAAAATTGTGGACGAGCTGTTTGGTTTAATCTTTCTGAAAAATCTGCAGGAAGACTGGCTTCAAGCTCAAAACAAACAGGGAAAATTCTAATTAATGGCCATAAACATGAACTGGCTTATGGAACATCTGTAAGTGAAATCCCTCAAAGGCTTTTGTTTGAAGAAAATGAAATATAATTAATCTGTTTTTCATATTAATTAATACCTTGTGAAAGCAGGCATATGTGACACATGATGATGCTGTGTTATCAACATTAACAGTAGGAGAAGCAGTGTCCTATTCAGCTCATCTCCAATTTCCAGAGTCAATGTCCAACAGAGAGAAGAAAGAGAGAGTAGATTTTACAATCAGACAAATGGGTCTACAAGAGGCCACTAACACAAGGATTAAAGGGAAGGCTTCTAAAGGCCTTAGTGAGGGGCAAAAGAGGAGACTTGCCATTTGTATTCAGATTCTTACAAGTCCCAAACTTCTCCTTCTTGATGAACCAACCAGTGGCCTTGACAGTGCAGCTTCCTACTATGTCATGAGCAGAATTGCAAGCCTGAAGATAAGAGATGGCATCAGAAGAACAATTGTTGCATCCATCCATCAACCCAGCAGTGAAGTTTTTGAGCTATTTGATCATCTTTGTCTTCTGTCTTCGGGTGAAACAGTATATTTTGGCACCACTTCTGCTGCAACCGAGGTTTGTAGCTGAATTAGTCATCAACATTGTATATAAGAACAAAATTCATTTCAGATTATAGCTTCTAATTGATTGTATTCTTGATTGAATGTAGTTTTTTGCTTCTAATGGCTTTCCTTGTCCACCTCTCCACAACCCTTCTGATCATTTCTTGAGAATCATAAACAAGGATTTCAGACAGGTGAGAACATCAAGACCTCAATGCTTTAGAGCTTGCAACAAAACCTTATTGATTTATCTTCATTATTTGCAGGATGATAAAGAAGGTTTCCACATAGTAATACCCGAAGAAGAAGCAGTGGATACCATTGTGAAGGTTTTTAAATCTTCTGAAATTAGTAACCAAGTTCGGAAAGAAGTAGCAGCAATAGGTGAAAGAGTAAGTGTAATATAAGATATTGCGTGGTGAACTGAAGCCAATGACACTAGTATAGAACAAGGATTATTCACATGATGAAGGAATAACTTTTTGATGAATTCAGGAATATGGTTTCACGAGGAGCAGCAGAACACAAACAGCATTTCTAACTCAGTGTAATGTTCTTCTAAGAAGATCTTCAGTGCACTTGTTTCGTGATGTAACCAATTATTGGTTGCGTCTAGCTATGTTTATTGTAGCAGCTATTAGTCTGGGAACTATATTCTTTGACGTTGGTTCAAGTAGTTCATCCATTCAGGTAAAGTAGATTAAGTGCTTCAGATTATGCCATTTAAAGCATAACGCAACTATTAACTCATGATAATAATAATAATAATAATAATAATTTCCTTTCTTCATGCATATTTCAGGCTAGAGGGGCACTGGTCTCTTTTGTTGCTTCAGTCCTAACTTTCATAACCCTTCTTGGTGGATTTCCTCCATTTTTGGAACAAATTAAGGTAAAAACGCCATTCAAAATGCAATTAATCAATATAGTTTTTTTGTAATTAGAAGTCTCACATTAACTAAAATAAAAATAATTTATAATATATAAGTAAATACAAAAATCTCATAAATTGGTTTTATAAAGTTGAGTTAGATTTAAAGTTCACTTCTTAACATAATATTAAATTATGGGTCAAAGTCTCTCCTAACAAAATTTGTTAGATTTATTGTGGAGGGGTGTTGCTCCCTCCACCTCCCCAAGTGGGTCTGTACCTCCCTCCACCTCCCCAAGTGGGTCTGTACCTCCCTCTACCTCCCCAAGTGGGTCTGTACCAAAACTATCTTAAACCTCTCCACTATCCTTAACAATTTTTCTCTTTCTCTCTCTACGTTTATGGAGCATTTACATGGTTCAGATTTGAATTTGTGATATATTACAAAATATAAAATTCAGATAAAACTTCAATATTAGTACTTCTACCATTTCCATTTTATAAAATTAAAAGTTAGATGCAAATGCAAAATAATAAACATAATAATATTAATAATAAATAAAGATATATTAATATTATTATTATTATATACTAACTTTATAATGACGAAAGAGCTAAATAAATTCTAAATCTTTAACAAATAACTTTTTTTTTATATTTTAAGTATTTAATAATATTTTTATATTATTTATCTAATAAATTAAATATTTTATTCAAGTTATTTGAGTCAAACATGTCGATAAGTTAAAACATAATATAATGTTAAAAATTATAGATATTATATGTAAAAAAAACACACACATATATAAACATTTTTCTACAAAATTAGAATAAAATTTTACCATTTATGAAGTAATTTGAAAAGAAAAAAATATATTCAACAGCGAAAATATGATTGAATCAAACTTATTAAAGAAAATATATCACAAGTTCAAATTTGAGTCATGTAAATGCTAGCTAGTCATGTAAATGCTCCATTAATGTAGAGAGAAAGACAAAAAAAATTGTTAAGGATAGTGGGGAGGTGTAGGGTATTTTTGAAATAAAAGAAAATAGTGAGGAGGTGTAGAATATTCTTAAAATAAATTAAAATAGTGGGGAGGTGCAGGACCCACTTGGGGAGGTGGAGGGAGCAACACCCATTGTGGAGCTGTCAAAATGGATCACAACTCGCGAGCTAACCCAGCCCACCACGGTTCAGGCCGGGTTGGGTTTGAAAAAATTATATTTTTTATACGGGTCAGATTTTAACCTGGCTCATTTAAACCTAACTCATTCGGGTTGAACCCGTGGTGAGCCGGGTTGGCCCACTAACCCACCTACCTAATTTTATTCTATTAAAATTTAATTTTAATTTTATAAAAAAAATATTTATTATTATTTTTTGCTTGAAAAAATTATTCAAGTTCTCTATTTTCAAAATTAGTTAAACATCTCTTGTGAGTGAAATTTGGGAGTAAAATTTATTTAGATTTGAATTATAGAAAGTTTGTATTTTTTATTTAAAAAAAATTATAATAAAGTGAGCTAGTGAACCAACCTGTTTATCCACCAACCTGTGGTGAATCGGATCGGATTCAAATTTTTCTAACTCGCTAATAAATGAGTCAAGTTAGATTAATTCACTAAATGGTCAACTCGTGATAGACCAAGTCGGATCGGATCAGATAACTCATTTTGACAGCACTAATGTATTGTTTCACTCATTATCGGACAATTATATAGTAAGATTGAGTTATACTAAAACGTAGTTCTTAACACACATACTATAAGAATATCTTTGACAAAAAAAAATTGGAAAAAATATTTTTTTTCCTAACATGTTTATGTTTATGATTCAGGTATTTGAACGTGAGAGATTGAATGGACACTATGGTGTTGGTGCTTTTGTTATTAGCCACACATTATCACCTATTCCATACATGACACTGTTGTCAGTGATTCCTGGTGTGATCATTTATTACCTTTCTGGACTTCACACAGGACTTGAACGTTGCATATACTTTTCTAGTGTACTACTTGCATGCATTTTATGGGTTGAGAGTCTCATGATGGTTGTTTCAAGTATCTTCCCAAATCCCAACACTAACATCACAGTCTCTGGGGGAATTGTGGGCGTGATGATTTTAACTGGTGGATTTTTTCGTCTGCCACATGATCTCCCTAAACCATTTTGGAAATACCCTATGTATTATGTTTCCTTCCACAAATATGCCTTTCAAGGATTGTTCAAGAATGAGTTCATAGGTCTGAAGTTGAGAAGTGATCAAGATGGAAGAACCTACATAAGTGACAAGGAAATACTCACCAAGATATGGCAAGTGGAAATGGGTCATTCCAAATGGGTTGATCTTGCTGTCTTAATCGGAATAATTGTTTTATATAGACTTATGTTCTTTATAATCACGAAGACTAAGGAGAAGATGAAGAGCTAATTAATCTTTTGAAATAAACAGTAATCAAATTTAATAAAACATATTTTTACATAATGTTTTATATAAGAATGAATTAGTTGAATTTCATTTGTCTTATTTCAAAAACCTTGAGTATTTTTTTTTAAATGTATTTGAATTTTAGAGTGGAACAATATTGTAAGCTTTGATAAAATTGAAATTTTAGTTCTCTTGTAATTTTTTTTTTTGCAATTTTAGTCTCTTGTTTTATCTAAACTTTAGAAAAAAAATGGAATGTTGGTTCAATCTTCAGTTTTAAATACATTTTATTTTATATTGATATTGAAAAATATTGAATCTGAAATTCTAATATATCCGTTTCATCTCTGTGAAAAAAATAGTTTAACTAATTAAATATAAAAATAAAAATTGTATGAAAAGTTTTAATTGGTTTTCTAAATTTAAAGTCTAAAATTATAAAATTATAAAATAAAATATAACTATTTATTAAAACAAAGCAATATTAATATTATAATATTTGAATTTTGAAATTTGATACTTAATCAAATTTTGAAATCCGTTAAATAATCAAATGGATTTTAAAATCCTAATACGAAAAATATTCAACAAATTTCGAAAGTTAATTGAATTTTTATTAAATTTTGAAATCTATGATGTAGTTAGATTTCAAAATCTAATGAAGACCCAATTAGATTTTAAAATTCTATAAGTGTTTTTCCAAAGTAAAAAAAAAAAATTTAACCACGAGCCAATTTTGACATTCTAAAAAAATAAAATGGCGGTGCAGAAACAAAGCTTGGAGATGCAGAGAAAAACTGCACTTATGGCACGACTAGCCTCGTCCCATATTAATGGTATCTTTTCCTAGCTCAACTACTGTTTGTTGGTACGTTGCTATTTTCTCTGTAGTTAGATAAGTAAAGTGATGTGCAAGATAAATTCAAACTATTTTAAATTATGTATGTTATAATTTCACGTTGATATTTTAATTCTAAAAAGAAAACATAAAATTATGTATATGTTATAATTTCTCTGTAGTTGAAAAATACATACATGTCTGCATTTTAAATTTGTGTTTAATATTTCTGTTCCGGTCGGGAATGTCTCCTAGTCCTTCACACTTTTCTCACGAACCGTCCGTCGTCCTCTCTTTCGTTCTCGGTCTTCACTCGTCCGGTTCGGTCGGGTACCTGCTAATTGTACTCCGACGCTCAAGTCAGTTTTAATTCTCAAGTTAGAGATAGAA
>NC_028359.1:3421736-3425815 GCF_000741045.1 Vigna radiata var. radiata | reverse complement strand
CGCTGGTTCATGTGACCGCAATAACACCGGCCGGCTTTATGTCTTGATCGCCGGGTGGTTACGCAGGTGGTCCGTGTGTACCTTTCGGTACTGTCCGGTCCCTACCGTACATAGGCCCCCCAAGCCCGAGGCAACGGCGGTTGCCGTGGGGTTTTAAGGCAGTGGTGTGTGTGTGACCGGGAAGCTGGTCTTATACCCCTTTGGCGGGAAAGGACACGCGTCATGTTTTCGTGGGCCGTTACGTTTGGGAAACTGTAACGGCTCTGGATCTGGGACGTCGATCTGAGAATTTTGAACGGCGGAGATTCGTGACCGTTTTCAAAAATTTTCCTATAAATAGGGGGGATGGTCCCAGCCATTTGGCATGTTTTCCAACTTTCCTTCCCTCAAATTCATTTTTCCCCCAGGTAATAAGATGCATACTATTGTTAATATCGAGTCTTCTTTGGAGTCGTCGGGTCGCGGCGGTGGTGGCGGTGGAGTGGCAAGCGAGAGTGAAGACAGCCGGTCGGGGAGTTCGTCATTTACGGGATCCAGCTATGACGCTCCCACCCCTGAAGAGCGTCCACCTGTCGAAGCGGTTACTGGGCCTCGCCGTGCGGTGATTCCCCCAGGCACTGAATTACCCGCCGCCGATGTCGACCGTATCTTTTTTGGTACCCCCCTCTTTTTAACACGGGGTGGTATACAGGTGGATCCTGTCCCGCTGGTGCCTTATGGTGGCTTTCCGCCCGTTCCGGGGTATGATTGGGCCGGTTTCGACGCGAAGACGCAGCCGTCAAGCCTCTCCGGTGTCGGCCTCCAAGACTTCATAGACAGGTCTTATTTGGTCCGGGACGGAGCGGACGGTCGATTGATTAGGATCGCCGCAAGCCAGGAAAATGAACGCGTATGTCACGGGAAAGGATTGAGCCCCGAAGACTTCTTCTTCATTTACACTACATTGTTCGAACATCTGCACATCCGGGTCCCATTTACCAACTTTCAGATGGGTGTACTCCATGCCTTGAATGTAGCTCCTACCCAGCTTCATCCAAACTCTTGGGCCAACATTCAAGCTTTCGGAGTGATGTGTATGGCGGCCGGTGTTATACCTACCGTTCCTGCCTTTTTGTATTATTTTGACGTTCGTCCACCTCCAAAAGGAGGTTGGGTTTCGTTGTCGTCCGTGTCGGACCGGACGTTATTTAAAACGTACGCTGAGTCGTACAAGAATTTCAAAGAACCATTTTTCAAGGTGATCATTCCCGAGGGTAGCCGTCGTGAGTTTTTTGGCGAAGATGGCACCTCTCTTTTCCCTTTATACTGGACGGAGAATCCTACTAGGATGAAGGCTTTTCCGAAGGAGGTTTTGGACATTGCTGACCTGTGTGTGGTTGATGTGCTTGACACCCTCCCCCTCCGCCTCTCCGCCCGCGCCTTGGTCGATTGCCTTCCTTTCGAGGATTGCAGCCGGAGAGCACTCGGTATAGTATCGGTTCAATTTTCTGCATTTGCTTAAAGTGATTACTTAACTAAATTTGTTATGTCCTTTCAGACATTATGGCTGCTCCCAATCCCCGTCAATCCAACTTTTTGCTTGCTCGGAGAGGCGGTTCCAACACGCCATCCGTCCCCAAAGATGGTACCGTACCCCCTCCTCGCCGTCCAGCTCCAACCGGACGTGTAACTCTGGCGTCCTCCCGGAATCCTTCTAAGGGGTCTATCCCTACTGGGGTTCCTATTCAAGGCAGACCACCCCCTGTTGGGACGGCCAACCCCTTTGCGCCTGGTCTTCTAATCCTGCCGCCCCCATTCCTCCTTCCGACATGGCCTTAAGGTCTCTTCCGGTAGATCCCTCGGTTTCTCGCAAGAGGAGGAAATCCAGGAAGGACGGGGACAAGCCCTCGTCCAAGAAGAATCGCCGAGAATGCGCTCCCCTCCCGGGCGGTGTGTTTAGCACCGAGTACAATGTGGGCAGTCGAGTGAACTTCCATCTAGGTTCCGCCCACAAGGCTCTCCTAGAATCGATGTCCGGACCGGCCTTGTTAGAATCTATCTTCGAGATGTCCAGCCGGACGACATCGATGATAGGGTACTTGAAGGATACAGGCGGTCTTCCGGGTAGCGAGGAGTTAAAGAAATCTTTGATGGATGAGCAAAAGAAGGTGGTTACCTTGCAGGCCAATTTGGACACGCTGAAGGGAGAGCGGGAGAAAGAAAAGATAAGCCTGGAGGAGGCACGACAGGAGATGGCCCGGCTGGCGGCTGAACTGAACTCGAGCACCGGTGCGCTGGTGAAGGCCCAGTCGGACAATGCTCTCCTGACCACAGAGTGTCAGGAACTTAAGGCCAAAGTCGCGGAGCAAAGAGAGGTGGAGACGAAGCTGCAGGAGAGCACCGTCAATCTGCACAAAGATTTGCAGCTTCTGAGGGCCGACCTGAAGGACGCCCGCGCAGAGATAACCACTCTGAAGGCGACGGTGGTCACTGAGCATGAGGAAGGCTTCTACAAGGCCCTTCGGCAGGTGGAGGTGATCCTGAAGGTGGAGAAGCCCTTGACCTTGGGCTTTGACATCGATAAGGATGTTTATGGGGGGGAGTTAACGTACATCGGTCCCCCGGAGGCCCAGGAGGAGGAGGAGGCGGCCGAGGAGGAGGTGGCGGCCCAGGATGAGGAGGTGGCGGCTTCAGGAGCAGCTATGTAATTACAAACATGATTTTTGATTTTGTCTTTTGTTCGGTTCGTTCGGGCGGGCGAAGTGTAAACTGCTTAGGGATTGTTTACACTGTCGCCCGCTTCATTTTTTGTGTTACTTTGACGACCGCTTTATCAGAACAATCATGCGCCTTTATCGCTTAACGTGCGTTTTTCTTTTTTTTGAATGTTTGAGTATATGCCGCCCGGTTATTTGTTTTGGCGACTTGACCTTTTTGGATGCTTATTTGTATACGTAGTTATTTTTATCGTGTTGCGAATTCGTACGTCCGCGCTTGTATGGATTTCTTGAATTTATTTGCGTTGTGATCATGGGGACAGGCATTTGTCGTTCGCCCCCTGACCGATCGTTTAATGTGGGAGTCGGTCTTACCTTTCCCCCTTCGGAATTGACAGGATTTATCCATTCATCAAGTTGGATATTTCGGGTAGTAGGCTTTGCCGTTCACTGCCCAACCAACTTGACAGGAAGGTTCCGTTCATCAATCCGAGCGCTATACAATAAATATTGGAGTCGAATGAGGAAGAAACTTCATTTCGCATATCATTTCCTTCATTAAAAATAACTTTAGCTAAAGTACAATTTCAAGTGCGAAGCATTCCAGGTGTTCGTTATTTGCCGTCCGTCCAACTTCGTAAGCCGGTATGCGCCGTTGCTGAGGACTTCTATAATCTTAAACGGGCCCTCCCATTTGGCTGCCAGCTTGCCATGGGTCATTGTGTGCCGAGCTTCTCCCGTTTTTCTCCATACGAGGTCCCCTTCTTGAAAACTTCGAGGACGCACCTTAGTGTTGTATTTTCGTTCGGTCATTCTCCGACAAGCTTCCGCCCGTAAAACCGCCCGTTCCCTCCTTTCATCCAGGGTGTCCAGTTCGACCCTCATCTCTTGGTCATTCAGGCTTAAGTCGTTCAATTCCCTTCTTAACGAGAGCTCTCCCAGTTCAACCGGTAGCATGGCGTCAGTTCCGTACGTTAGGTTGAATGGGGTTTCTCCGGTCGTTCCATGCGGGGTGCATCGGTAGGCCCATAATACTTCTGGTAGCTCTTCTACCCACGCACCTTTCTTATCCCCTAGCCTCTTTTTCAATTCTGCCACGATGATTTTGTTCATGGCCTCGGCTTGACCGTTCGTCTGGGGGTGTTCCACTGAGCTTGTCGAATGTTTGATGCCCAGTTGCTGCAGGAAGTGTTCGAATTTTTTATCAATGAACTGTCGTCCATTGTCTGTGATTACTGTTTTGGGGAGTCCGAATCGGCATATTATCTTCCAGAAAAATCTCTGTACTTGGGCGGCCGTGATGGTGGCCAATTGTTCGGCCTCTACCCATTTCGTGAAGTAGTCTATTGCTACAAGTAGGAACTTCTTCTGTGCCGGGCCGGA
>NC_028359.1:3416757-3421036 GCF_000741045.1 Vigna radiata var. radiata | reverse complement strand
GCCTTTATCTCCTTCTGCCAATCATCTACGTTGTCCGTGGTTATAGCTTGACACTCAATGGACGGTTGCAGTAAAACTTGCCGGATGATGGTAGTGAGTTGGCCTTTTTCTTTTCCCGAGCTCAGCTTGGAGAGCATGTCAGCGCGGGCGTTCAGTTCGCGGGGTATGTGTTGCACGATTATCTTCTCAAAAGTTTGGGCTATGGCCGAAGCTTTATGGTAGTATCTCAGGAGATGTTCTTCCTTTACTTGAAAGTCTCCGTTCATCTGCCCCACGACGAGTTGCGAGTCTGTCCGGCAGGCGAGTCGTCTTGCCCCCATATCACGAGCGAGTTCCAAGCCGGCTATCAAAGCTTCGTATTCAGCCTGGTTATTGGAGATCTTGAATTTGAACACGAGTGAGTGCTCTATTAGGAACCCATTTGGGCCTTCCAGTACTATCCCAGCTCCACTAACCGTTCGTCCCGATGCCCCATCAACGAACAATATCCACTCTTCCCCCTCAATTGATGGCAGCTCAGCTGCGAAATCTGCCAAGTGCTGGCCCTTTACCGATCCCCTGGGCTCGTAGCGGATTCCGAATTCGGATAACTCAACCGCCCAACCGACCATTCGGCCGGCCAAGTCGGGTTTTCGAAGGATTTTTTATATGGGATGGTCCGACCGGACGACAATTTGATGACTCTGGAAGTACGGTCTCAACCTCCTGGCAGCCGTGAGAAGGGCCAAAGCCATCTTCTCCACATGCTGGTAGCGTCGTTCGGTATCCTGCAAAGTACGACTGACAAAATAAATTAGCTTAAAGGTTGGTTTTTCCTGAAACAAAACCGCGCTCACTACCGCCTTAGATACCCCCAGATATACTTGGAGCTCCTCCCCCTGGATGGGCCGACTCATCACCGGGGGATTCAGGAGGATGCTCTTGACATCAGCGAAGGCACATTCACATTCATCATCCCACTTCTCAGTGGTTTCCTTCTTCATTTTCCTCAAAATCGGGCGGATTCTCTCAGCCAGTTTAGGTATAAATCGCGACAGTGTCGTGAGTCGGCCGACCAATCGTTGAACATCTTTCAGAGTGCGGGGGCTCTGCATTTGCATGATGGCTTCACACTTGTCCGGGTTAGCTTCAATTCCTCTAGACGTGAGCATGAAGCCCAAAAACTTTCCGGCTATCACACCGAACGTGCACTTGGCAGGGTTCAACCGCATGCCATATCTCCGGACCTGCCCGAATACTTCTTCGAGATCCCTCAGGTGATCTTCGCCCTCTCCCGATCGTACGACCATGTCATCTACGTATACATCCATGCACCGGCCAATCTGGTTGGCAAAAATTCGGTCCATTAACCTTTGGTAGGTAGCTACGGCATTCTTTAAGCCGAATGGCATGACCTCGTAACAGTAGTTGGCCCTATCTGCCATGAAGGCAGTCTTGGAGACGTCGGGACCGTGCATGGGTATTTGATTATACCCGGAATATGCGTCCAAGAAGCTGAGCATACGATGGTCGGACGCACCATCCACCAGGACATCGATGCTGGGGAGGGGATAGGAGTCCTTTGGACTGGCCTTGTTCAGATCTGTGTAATCGGTACACATGCGCCACTTGTCGTTTGCCTTCTTCACCATAACCACGTTGGCCAACCAAGTGGTGTACGTAACTTCCCGGATGAATCCAGCCTCCTTCAGCATTTTGACTTCCACATCCACAGCCTTACGCTTCTCTTCCCCCATCTTTCTCTTCTTTTGTGCTACCGGTCGNGCCTCCCGACACAAGCTTAACTTATGGGACGCGACCGAGGGATGGATGCCGGGCATGTCTGCCGCAGTCCACGCGAACAGATCGCGATTACGCCACAAAGTGGCCCTGAGCCGTTCCTCCATCTTCGGGTCCATGCCTCGAGCGATAAGCGTTGTTTGAGTAGGGTCTGTACCAATAAGAACCGGGATCGTTTCGCCCATCGGCTCTAGGCGATCATCCGTGTTAGTCCGGGGATCCAGATCGGTCATGGCTACCTCCGCTCGGCTGGTTTTCTGCTTTACCTTTCTGGGGAACATCTTCAAACCCGCCGCATAACACTCCCTGGCCGTCCGCTGATCTGCCCGGACTGTGCAGATCGTCCGGTTGGAGGTAGGGTATTTAAGCGTTAAGTGTGGGGTGGACACTATAGCGCCGAATGTGTTAAGGCATGGCCGCCCCAGCAGGGCGTTGTAGGAGGTGTTCGCTTCCACCAACAGAAATCGAACTTTCCTCTCCTCGCTAGAGCGGCTGGTTCCCAGACGGATCCTTAAATCAAGATAGCCCCGAGTGTCAACCCTTTCTCCAGCGAACCCTACCAATTGCTCGCCGAATGGGACGATCAGGTCTTCTGAAATATCCATCTGCTGGAAAGTTTTCCAGTAGAGGATGTTTACCGAGCTACCCTGGTCTACCAACACCTTGCTAATCTCATACCGTGTTATTTCCACGGTGATGACCATGGGGTCATCTTGTTCGGGGTCAGGGGCATGAAAATCTTCGTCCGTGAAAGTAATGAGCAACATTGTTCTTTTAGGGACCTCCACTGCGTGGATGGACCGTAACGTCCGGATACTCCGTTTGCGAGCGGACGAAGATTGTCCTCCGCCCGCAAATCCTCCTGAAATGGTATTTATGACCCCCCTCAGTGGACGACTACGGGCCCTCTCCCGGCTTCTGCTACGCGATCTTCTTCCGTCATCCCTCCGGTTCCCTGCATACCGGTCGTTATAATCGTCAGAGGATCGGTGATTCCTCGCTGACCGTGGGGGACTCCTGGTGTACGTTCTCTTTTCTTCAGCGCGAGGGTAGTTTGGCCTGACATACCCCCTGCGTTCGCCTTCCCCCCGGTCCTCCGCCGCTCGGTGGCCTTTGACGTATTGCTGCAGAAGTCCCGCCCAGACCATTTCTTCAATCTTATCCTTCAGCGTTACACAATCCTCAGTGTTGTGACCCATGTTTTGGTGGTAAAGGCAGTGTTTAGAGTTATCCGCTCCTGGGGGGGTTGGACGTTGTTGTGGGACTTGCATTACTTGGGCACTGAGAGATTCCTGCAGTATCCGCGCCCTGGGGGCGTTTAACTGTGTATACTGCGGGAATCGTGGGTTCCGGGGTCCTTCTCTTGCCTTGTTCCCCCCGGGACGGCTGCCCTAGTTGTCTCGGCGACTTTCCTTCTCCGCCTTTGCCTCCTAGAGTTCCTTCCGGTAACTTTGCTTCATATCTTCCACCCTGATCTCATCGGCCGTCCGCTGGCGCAATTCTTCCATGCTCTTGGGGGGATTCCGACATATGCTGTCCTTGAACGGTCCGGGACGCAATCCGAGCATGACATGTTGTAAAGCTAACTCCGTGCTGAGTCTCTTCACACGCCAAACGGTTTTTTGAAACCGATCCATGAAGTCCTTGAGGGGCTCCTCCTTACCCTGCTTGAGGTTCATCAGGTCAACTACCGTGGCCTCCTGTGCTCGACAGGCAGCGAACTGGTTTTTAAACATGTTGCTTAAACCCTTGAAATTTTCTATTGAACCGTCCGGGAGGGAATCAAACCATTCTAGCGCCTCTCCCTCCAAAGACAGCGAAAATGCCCTACACCAGATGGCATCGCAGCCGGTGCGGAACGCCATCGCATTCGTAAAGGATTTAACATGGGCCTCCGGATCGGACGTCCCATCATATATCTTAAATTGTGGGGGAATAAACCGGTCCGGTATCTGGATCTCCATTATCGCCTGCGCAAAGGGCACCGGCACAGAGGGTGTCTCATTTTTCACCACTATCGTACTTTCTCCTTTCTCCCCCCCGTCTTCTTTGTTTTCCTCATTCTTCCGGGCATTACTATGCTCCTCTCTCTCGTCCTCCAACGGGCGGGTCCGAGCTTTCTCCCCATTTGCATGTGCTGCCTGTTCCCTCATCTGGGCTAGGCATTCGGCTCGCACGGTTGCCATTTCCTCCTCATGTTTCTTCTGCATCTCTTCGTGTCTTCGTTGCATTTCCTCCATTCTCAACTCCAACGCCCGTATCACTCCGTTAGGATCTTCGACAGCATTTCTCGTGGTCACCATTGGTACTAATCCTCCGGCCCCACGGTGGGCGCCAAAATGTTCCGGTCGGGAATGTCTCCTAGTCCTTCACACTTTTCTCATGAACCGTCCGTCGTCCTCTCCTTCGTTCTCGGTCTTCACTCGTCCGGTTCGGTCGGGTACCTGCTAATTGTACTCCGACGCTCAAGTCAGTTTTAATTCTCAAGTTAGAGATAGAA
>NC_028359.1:3412244-3416002 GCF_000741045.1 Vigna radiata var. radiata | reverse complement strand
GCAACCCTCTGAACCCCAGCTCCTAACGTCCCAACTGTCATTAGCCGCTGGTTCATGTGACCGCAATAACACCGGCCGGCTTTATGTCTTGATCGTCGGGTGGTTACGCAGGTGGTCCGTGTGTACCTTTCGTTACTGTCCGGTCCCTACCGTACAACTTCCATGAACTGTACAAATGTAACCCATCAACTAACAACACTTAATGTTGTTTTATTCTGTAGATTAGTAGAAAGCATCAAAAGATAAGGCTTACATTATTTTAATTAATAAAAAAATTTGAAATAAATTTTATAGGTGGTTCAACGAAATTAAATTGAAATATAATTATTTATATGGATTATATTGTTCGAAGTCCCACATCGATTAGAGATAAAAGTCAATTTATAATATATATATATATATATATATATATATATATATATATAAGTGAGGTGTAAACTTTATCTTACAAGTCGATTTTATGGGGTTGAGTTTAAGGATAGCAACGGGTCGGGTTCGGGCCGGATAGTATAATACCCGAACCCGACGCGCAAGTAAAAAATGTACCCGCTACCTGCCCCGTTACCCGCCGGGTATCCGCATAAAAAAAATCCGCAGATTTTTGTCAACCCGCGGATACCCGATGATATCCGTTGTTTTCTAACAGTGTATGCATTTTTATCATTGCTCCTCCACAATTATCTGACTCATTAAACCATTCCCCAAAAGAAACTCTTCATTTTCTGGAACCTTCACCTGCTCTTCTATGCATCAAGCAAAACAAAAAGAAATTTTGAATCACAAATTTCATGCCAATTTATTCCAAGTTTGTTCTCTGGAACAACCACCATCATTCAGCTTCTTAAAAAAACCATCAACCCCTACCCTCTGCTAACAATCCAGCCACCGCACAACAATCACCAACGTTAACAGATCTCATTTGTCCAAGATCAGATCTATGTCAAAGCATCTCAAAACTATACCAAAGCATCTCAAATCTGCCTTTTCTTCCAATGTCGTTCCTTCCTTTTTGCTTTCTTCCACCCTCCACATCTCGCGTTGTGCAGATCGCGTTTTTCCTCTTCGTCGCGCAGATCGTGTTTTTCCTCTTCGTCGCGCAGATCGCGTTTTTCCTCTTTGTCGCACAGATTGCGTTTTTCCTCTTCGCAGCACAATACGAGCCTCTGTCGACAGATCCTTCGGTGGACACAGTGGCGGTCATGGTGGTGACAGACATGGCGGTGACGGCGGCGATAAAAGAGGAAAAGATTTTCGCAGCGGTGGTGACGCGATTTTTGGAGTTGAAGAAGTCCGCGTTCTCTTCAATTTCCTGGTTAGAGAGAGTTAAATCACCTAATGGGTAATGGATAAAGATTGAAGAGTTATAACCTAATGGCAAAATTGTAATTTAATTGTTTAAACGGGTAGCACGTACCCACGAGTACGGATAGTGTAATACCTGAACCCGATCCGTTAACTAGCGGGTATTAAATTACCCGCTACCCACTATCCGCTAGTACCTCTTACCCGCGGATACTAAATACCCGTAACGGATAAAACCCGCGGATACCCACGGACGCGAATTTTTTTGCCATCCCTAATTGAGTTAAGCTTAAAAGCTCACTTTCTAATATATATTATAATTTGCATATATGAAAATCAAATTGAAATCTTTTAATGGTTCTAATTTTCAGTCATACATTTAGTTTATAGCATTAATATTAAGTTTGGTGATCAGCCAACAAATTTCTTAATTTAATAATATCTTTAACTAATGAANACATTTAGTTTATAGCATTAATATTAAGTTTGGTGATCAGCCAACAAATTTCTTAATTTAATAATATCTTTAACTAATGAAACCATCCCACTGATATATTAGTTAAAAAGGAAATATAAATTAAGTTCATGTTATTAGATCTTGTTGTTACTTCAAATAAATTAAGTTCATGTTGTATTAGGCAAATAGAGACTTTCATTTTTATTTCAAGGCTTTTTTTATAAATAAAAATTAAACGCATATAAAAAATTATATACTAATAAATATTTCAAAAAAAAAAATTATTAATTAATTTTTACTATTTATTTTTTGTTTATATGTGAAGACTTAGAAAATGATACTTTAGAAGTAATAATAATTTAAAAATAGTGAGTCTCGATTATTTTAATATTAAAATATTTTAATATAAATAGTTTGAATATGAGGANTTTCACTATTTTAAAATACGTCATTTTAATAAACAATTTTTGAAAACTCTTTGATTTTTCTCAATAGAGTTTTTTCCTATGTTCACCTGATTGAAGAACTAAGATCATAAGATTGATCATTTTAGTAAGTTCTATAAGTTAGACTGATCAGTTTCTCTGTACGCCTAAGTTGAGTTTCAACATTTTTTTTCTTGGCCTTTTTTGTTATCTGTTGCATAAGAACCTTCTTTCACTTGCATACATCTTCTTAGATATCTATATGACTTTTGTTGATCAATGGTTCGCATGGCGTGTCTTGATCATGTTTGTGTTGTTAATTGGAGTAGTTCGAGCCACCTGTGCGTTTGGAGCCATTTTTAAGTCTCTTGAACTGTTTGGTTGTCTTTTAGGTAAAGGAGACTAATTGCAATTGTTTCTAAGTTATTAATGTTTTGAAATTTTGTTCTAGCACGCTAGGCAGTTAGAGGGTTTCGCTGAACGAGTCTTTCTGCGAGAAGAATGGTGTTGAGTGTTAGGACATTGAGCGCCACCTTTTATAAAACTAGTGGTGTTAAACATCAGGACTGTTGTTAAACGT
Organism: Vigna radiata var. radiata; assembly: GCF_000741045.1. Taxonomy (NCBI): domain Eukaryota; kingdom Viridiplantae; phylum Streptophyta; class Magnoliopsida; order Fabales; family Fabaceae; genus Vigna; species Vigna radiata. The sequence goes on along the minus strand of NC_028359.1, from coordinate 3,413,238 downwards.
CGCCTTCTGCAAAAAGACTAGGATGGGCGTTACTTGTGAATGCCATTATGCATGTTCAAGTTTTTGTTATTCCATGGTTGTTTTGAAATGAAACTACAATGTACTCGATGCATGTCTAAGTGTGTGTGGTGCTTATTCATGTATGAAAATGTTATAATGATGAGTATGGTAAATGTGTTGGCATAATCCCATGAACCTCTTGGGGAGATTTATAATGGTGTTTCATTAGTGTAAGCATTGATGTGAGAGTCCAAACGTTGGAGGTTATCCTTTCGCTTTAATAATCGTTCAAGCTTAGGTAGAGTAGAAAATAATATGTGTTGAGAAGTGCAGGATGTCTTGACAAACTAACCTTGTGTATTGTAGGTTGAATTCCATTGACATTGATTCTATAGACCAATCGAGATCACCACAAGTGCAAGACCCTTGAGATTTCACATTAGTGCTTTATCCAAATGATTAAGTATAAAATAAGGCTTTGTGTGTGGTTGGGTTGTTTCATGAATGAGTAGTGTATGATAATATACTTTTGTTTGTTTTATGAAAACTATTTTTACACATTAGCTTATCTTGTCATTGTTTTTAGTGTTTTCTTGTGTTTATGTGTTTTCTTTTCCAATGAGCATATTATTAGTATGAACAGAAGAGGAATAGACATTAAAACAACTCTAGTGAAAGATACTAATGCAATAAATTTTCTTTTTTATCATCTAATAGTTTCCTATAGTTATTTTAGATATATTTTATTATTACTATTTTTTAGTTTTGATAACTATATAAATATTATATATTTCAATGTTGAAACAATCTCATTTACTTCATCAATTTTCTAATGTCTTAATTATTTTATTAGTAATAAATAATTAAAATTGAGATGTTACATTATAGATAATTAAACATGTTGTGAAAGAAATAGTAATCATCTCCGTATATTTATCTTTATGAAATATAAAAGTTCTCTTTATATTTGTTTTTATGGTGATATCTTATCAAT
>NC_028359.1:3402484-3405569 GCF_000741045.1 Vigna radiata var. radiata | reverse complement strand
AAGCTTGCATTTTCTGAAGAAGAACCAAAGATACCAGATAAACTTAGTTACGATTGCAAGGATTTTTTGAGAAAATGTTTGGTGAATGATCCTACACAAAGATGGACGGCTAAAATGCTTCTGAATCATCCTTTTATTCAAAAGAAATAGTCAACATCATCGGATATAATCCTTAGAATATTTAACATCATCTGCTATGTATAATCCTTAGAATACTCTACATCATCGACTACATACAATCCTTAGAATTATATGTATTCATTGTATCTTGATCAAATTTAAGTACATTAGAGACTTAGTATATTTTTTTACTGTAAACCTAACACTTTTGTTTATTACTGTGTTGATTAGTATTAAAAAAATTAGTAAATAATATGTGTGATTTATTAGTACTCCGGTAATAGAATTTGAAATGCTTACGATGACGGAAGAACATTTTTCAATAAAAACAAAATAAAATAATAATTTCTAAGCTTTTAAAATGTTAAAAGTTTCGATATTACATTTTAACTAACTCTTGTGTTTTTAATTAGTTAAAGTTAACAAACACATAAAATCAATTCCGTGGAAGGAAAAGAAGAAATAATGCATTGTGTTTATCTAATATTTATATAGATTATATAAATACATAATAGATAACAAATTTTCTAGTTCATAAATGTATTTTTTTAAGGTATCACTATAGTGTTTGCTATTATATAGTTCAACTCAGATATCATATTGAAGCCTGCGTTGATTCTATACACAGTGTTCATCTATGAAGGCTTCCAATAAAATGTGTACGAATAATTTTTCTTTTTTCAAATACAACGAATGGTCCCATTGGTTGTTTGCCTCTCACTTTAATGGACCAAATTAAAAGTATTTGATGTTAATAATTTTCCTAACCTTAATACCGCTTTTGGTCCCTAGTTTGAGAGGATTTGTAGGAGTGATGATTTTAACTGGTGGATTTTTTCGTCTCTCAAAAGATCTCCCTAAACCATTTTGGAAATACCCTATGTATTATGTTTCCTTCCACAAATATGCCTTTCAAGGATTGTTCAAGAATGAGTTCATAGGTCTGAAGTTGAGAAGTGATCAAGATGGAAGAACCTACATAAGTGACAAGGAAATACTCACCAAGATATGGCAAGTGGAAATGGGTCATTCCAAATGGGTTGATCTTGCTGTCTTAATCGGAATAATTGTTTTATATAGACTTATGTTCTTTATAATCACGAAGACTAAGGAGAAGATGAAGAGCTAATTAATCTTTTGAAATAAACAGTAATCAAATTTAATAAAACATATTTTTACATAATGTTTTATATAAGAATGAATTAGTTGAATTTCATTTGTCTTATTTCAAAAACCTTGAGTATTTTTTTTTAAATGTATTTGAATTTTAGAGTGGAACAATATTGTAAGCTTTGATAAAATTGAAATTTTAGTTCTCTTGTAATTTTTTTTTTTGCAATTTTAGTCTCTTGTTTTATCTAAACTTTAGAAAAAAAATGGAATGTTGGTTCAATCTTCAGTTTTAAATACATTTTATTTTATATTGATATTGAAAAATATTGAATCTGAAATTCTAATATATCCGTTTCATCTCTGTGAAAAAAATAGTTTAACTAATTAAATATAAAAATAAAAAATGTATGAAAAGTTATATTAAAGAAATGTATAAAAAATGTATGAAAAATTCAATTGAATTTCGAAATTCGACAAAAACTTATCAAATTTTAAAATATTTTAAAGAATCAAATAGAATTTCATCAAATTTTAAAATATATTAAAAGATTAAATGTAATTTTGAAATTTGATATTAATTTTTAAATTCATTAAAGAATCAAATGAATTTCAATTGAGTTTTCATCAAATTTTGAAATATGATGAAAATCTAGTTGGATTTCAACATCAATTTTAAGTATTTTTTGTTAAGTAAAATTTTGGGTGTTGATTTCTCCATCCTCACTTTTGGGATCTCCACCTTCTCAACTTTTTAATATTTTTTTTAGTTACAAAAATAACTCTCTTTTTTTTATCTTTTTTTACTTTATTTTTTTTACTTTTAACCTTATTTAATTAAGAAACCCTAAATTTCTACTTTAGAGTCACAGTTCCACCTATCCTTCTTGAAGAGTCGAATTGTGTGAGTGAGTTCGAATCTGGAACTAATTGAAGGTATTATAATTATTAGTTATACCAAATTTATACTGTTTAGAGGTACACGTATAATATATCACGGTATTAATGTGTTGTTCATTGGAATATCATATAAGGTTTTGATTCAATCAGTAGAATGAGATTAAAATTCATTATAAATTACGGAGTTTAAAGATTTCTTCCTAAAAATTAAACTATTGGTCTTACTCTGAACTGGGATTGTTAACTATGGAAATATATTAAAATTACTGTTACGAAGAACAAGATATAGAGAGCAGTATGTTATAGAAAACGATTTTTATTTGCATTGGCAAACAAAAATGGCATAAGAAGAACATTTTCTGCATGTGGGCATGTGTGAAGTGGATGATAAGGTCTGAAGCATGAAATTGTTTACCTTACTCCAGCTATATATCACTAACATTGAAAATGGAGAAGCAACTTTTGGAGTAGCAGTACATGAAGTAAGGTAAAACTTAAAGGAGAGATGGAATTCTGAGTGAAGTAGAAATTTAAGGTTTCTTAATTAAATAAAACTAAAAGTAAAAAGAAAAAATAAAAGATAAGGTTATTTTTGTAATTAAAAAAATTATAAAAAATTGGGGAGGTGTCTCAACAGGGGTGGAGGGATCAATACCCTAAATTTTTTTACCGCGAGCCAATTTTGATATTCTGAAATAAAAAAAAGGGGGTTACTCCCTGTACCTCCCCAATTCCAACCCCCATCCCCCCCATTCCACTTTTACCCTTTGCTCTATTTTTTCTATTCCAATTTTATCCTTTAGCAAAAATTTATATTTAGAAATAAAATTTTATAATTTTATTCTCCTACCCCCACGTAACCTATTTATTCTTTTTTTTTTTATCTTCATGTTTTCATCTTTACGCTTTCTTCCCAGGAATTCTTTGTTCTATTTTTCTAGAAATTCTTTCTCCC
>NC_028359.1:3369134-3401454 GCF_000741045.1 Vigna radiata var. radiata | reverse complement strand
ACAAGAAATTAAAAGAAACTAACCTGTTGAAGCAAGAACCACCGTCCCGCACCGCCGCACCAGCACCCTCCGTGTCGCCGCACACACTGGCTGCAAAGCAGCAAACACAACCGCACCGCCCAACAACCCGTAAACGAAACCAACGTCTACCACCTCTCCGCACTGCGCCGCACGGCCACACACTCACGGCACCGCCACCCGCCGCACACTAAAACCACCAGGCCGCACAAATCAACAGAACCCGTTCAGAGGAGGACTGGGAGAGTGAGAGTTGCAGAGAGCATTTCAAAAATGAAAGCTTTGGTGGGGGTGGGGGTGGGAATACGAAAGAGAGGAATCTTTGTGTGTTTTGACTGAGGCAGAGTGTAAAAGAAGTAGAGTAGATTAACTTTAGTAAATAGGGGTAAAACGGTAAAAATAAAAAATACATAAAGGTTAATTTTGTATTTAAAAAGATATCAAAAAAATTGCGGGGTGGGGGTTGGAATTGGGGAGGTAGAAGGAGTAACCCCCTAAAAAAAATTGGAGGTGCAAAAACAAAGCTTTGGAGATGCAGAGAAAAACTCCACTTATGGCACAACTAGGTTCGGCCCATATTGATGGTATCTTTTCCTGGCTCAACACTATTGTTTGTTGGTACGTTGCTATTTTCTCTTTAGTTAGATAACAAAAACATAAGGTGATGTAGAAGATAAATTCAAAATATTTTAAAATTATGTATATATTATAATTTAACGTTGATATTTTAATTCTAAAAAGAAAACATAAAACCATACGAAAACTAAAATAGTTTCTTAGATTTTCTATGTAAAATCAAATACTTTTCTAGGTAATTAAATTGACTATGAGTCTTTTATGAAAATCAATAATTAAAAGAATAGAAATTAACTAAGTTTAGAAATGTCAAAACGGGTAACCCGACCCAACCTGGTCCAGCCCGCCACGGGTTGTTCACTTAGTGAGCCAACTTAACTCGACTCATTTATTGGTGAGTCAGAAAAATTTGAACTCGGCCCGAACCACCACTGATAAACAGGTTGGCTCACTGGTTCATTTAATTACAACTTTTTTTAAATAAAAAAATTACAAACTTTCTATAATTCAAATCTAAAAAAAATTCACTCCCAACATGGGTGTTTAATTAATTTTAAAAATAGGAAACTTAAATAATTTTTTCAAAAAAAAATAATAAATATCTTTTTATAAAATTAAAATTAAATTTTAATAAAATAAAATTAGGTAGGTGGGTTGGTGGGCCAACCCGAGTCACCACGGGTTCAACCCACATAAACCGAGTTTAAATGAGTCAGGTTGAAATCTGATCCACATAAAATTAAAAAAAAATAAAATAAAATAGAATTTCAAATCTAATCCAGCCCGAAGCGGGCCGGATTGACACGTGGGTTGTGACACAATTCTAACTAAGTTTTACTAAATCTAGTTGGGTGAATATTTCTTTTGATTAAATATGTTTGTTAAAATTTGAGTCAGATAAATTTTTCATTTGTAAACTATATTTTATTTTACAACCCATTGTGAGTTTATTTTTATGTTATTTTAAATTTACCTTTCCCTCCCACTTTCATTTTTAAATTTGTGTTTAATACTTCCATTACCTGTACAAATGTAATCCATCAACTAACAACACCTAATGTTGTTTTATTCTGTAGATTAGTAGAACGCATCAAAAGATAAGGCTTACATTATTTTAATTAATAGAAAAATTGAAATAAATTTCATAAGTGGCTCCACGAAATTAAATTGAAATATAATTATTGATATGGATTATATTATAATTTGCTTAAACTAAATCAAATTGAATTCTTTTAATGGTTCTAATTTTCAGTCATGCATTTAGTTTCTAGCATTAATTAAGTTTGGTGATCAGCCAACAAATTTGTTAATTTAATAATGTCTTTAACTAATGAAACCAGCCCACTGATATATTAATTATATTTTGCATGCACGCATGCTAGAAAGTGTAATTGGACTAATAATTATATACTATTTATGTCTGTTGGTTGTGAACCAAAATAAGAGCCAGAAGAGGTATAGAGAAAAGAGTAGAGAAAATTACAGAAAGTTAAAAAGGAAAAATACACACATATAAATTAAGTTCATCTTATCAGGCCTTTTTGTTACTTCAAATAAATTAAGTTCATGTTGTGATAGGTAAATAGAGACTTTCATTTTAATTTCAAGGCTTTTCTTTCATAAATAAATATTAAATGCATATAAAAATTATATACTAATAAATATTTCAAAAATTTTGTTTCATTAATTAATTTATACTCTTTATTTTTCGTTTATACGTAAAGACTTAGAAAATGATATTTTAGAAGTAATAGTGATTTAAAAATAGTGAGTCTCAATTGTTTTAATATTAATATATTTTAATATAAATATTTTGAATATGAGGAGTTTCATTATTTTAAAACACGTCATTTTCATAAACTATTTTTGAAAACTCTCTGATTTTTCTCTAGAGTTTTTATCCTATATTCACCTCATTGAAGAACTAAGACCATATGATTGATGAGCGAGTTCTTCAATTTAGATTGATCAGTTTCTTTGTACACGTAAGTTGAGTTTTAACCTTTTTTTCCTAGCCTTTTCTGTTATCAGTAGCATAAGAGTCTTCTTTCACTTGCATACATCTTTTTAGTTATCTATATGACTTTTGTTGATCAATGGTTCTGATGGTGTGCCTTAATCGTGTTTGTGTTGTTAGTTGGAGTAGTTAGAGCTACATGTGCGTTTGGAGGCATTTTTAAGTCTCTCGAACTGTTTGGTTGTCTTTTAGGTAAAGGAGGCTGATTGCAATTGTTTCTAAGTTTTTAATGTTTTGAAATTTTGTTCTAGCACGCTGAGCAGTTAGAGGGTTTCGCTGAACGAGTATTTTTGCAAGAAGAATGGTGTTGAGTGTTAGGACATTGAGCGTCACTTTTTATAAAACTAATGGTGTTAAACATCAAGACTATCGTTAAATGTCATCTTCTACGAAAAGACTAGCGATGGTAATCACTTGTGAATGTCATTATGCATGTTCAAGCTTTTGCTATTCCATGGTTGTTTTGAAATGAAATTACAATGTACTTGATGCATGTCTAAGTGTGTATGGTGCTTATTCATGTATGAAAATGTGATAATGATGAGTATATAAATGTGTTGGCGTAATTCCATGAACCTCTTGGGGAGGATTTATAATGGTGTTTCATTAGTGTAAGCATTGTTGTGGGAGTCCAAATTTTGGAGGTTATTTTTTCGCTTTAATAATCGTTCAAGCTTGGGTACAGTAGAAAAGAATATGTGGTGAGAAGTGCTATGTCCTAACAAACTAACATTGTGTATTGTAGGTTGAAATTCATTGACATTGATTCTATAGACCAATCGAGATCCCAACAAGTGCAAGACCCCTTGAGATTTCACATTAGTGTTTTATCCAAATGATTAAGTATAGAATAAGGCTTTTTGTGTGGTAGGGTTGTTTCATGAATGAGTAGTGTATGATAATATACTTTTGTTTGTTTTATGAAAACACATTTTACACATTAGTTTATCTTGTCTTTTTTTAGTGATTTATTGTGTTTATGTGTTTTCTTTTGCAATGATCACATTATTAATATGAACAGAAGAGGAATAGATGTTGAAACAACTCTATGAAAGATAATAACGCAATATAATTTTCTTTTTTATCATCTAATAGTTTTCTATAGTTATTTTAGATATATTTTATTATTACTATTTTTTAGTTTTGATAACTATATAAATATTATATATTTAAATGTTGAAACAATCTCATTTACTTCATCAATTTTCTAATGTCTTAATTATTTTATTAGTAATAAATAATTAAAATTGAGATGTTACATTATAGATAATTAAACATGTTGTGAAAGAAATAGTAATCATCTCCGTATATTTATCTTTAGGAAATATAAAAGTTCTCTTTATATTTGTTTTTATGGTGATATCTTATNAATATTTACTAGTTTTNAAATTATCTTAATTTAAGAATTACCAAAGTTTTAAATGGAATGTATTAAATACTTTTCAATATTCTTTTTTTCAACGCATAAAGGTGTATCTTGGAGACAGAGGTAGAAGAAACGAATAATACAGTGAGAATANAATAGTACGAAATGAGTGAAAAAAATTTGGATTGTGAAGAAATTAATAATAAACGCTTTATTATATCTCTCAATTATGTTTTTTTTAGCAAAATATTTTTATACGGTGTTTTTTACCAATTTGGATTAACATGATGAATCTCATTATTCAAACAAAAATAATTAAATTAATTTAAATCCATTATAATAATATATTTTAAATCATATTTTGTGAAAGAATATTGTAACTGAATTAGTTATCTTATCTTTAATCATATTTTATCTAGATAATAATTAAATCGTATTTTAAATCATTATATCTTATCTTTAATCTAGATAATAATTAATTTTTATTAAACATATCTTTTATCTTTTTATATTAATATTGATTTTTTCAAAATCATCAAAATTACTCTATATATACATAGAAGAATTTTTGTATTTCAAGAGGTATCTCCTAGTAAATTTTGAAGATATGGCTGAGTGGAAGAAGTTGAGTGTTTTGGGAGAAGGTTCATTTGGCAAAGTGTATCTTGTTCTTCTACGTTTTACACAAGAACAAAATTCGAAAGTTTCACTCTTAGCAGCATTGAAGACAAGTTCTTCTGCTTCAATGGTAAGGGAGAAAAAGATTTTTGATTTATTATTGGGTTGCAAAGGGATTGTGCAATGTCACTATTATAATAGCATTGTTGAGGGAGGTAAGTTAACTTATAACCTTTTCATGGAATATGCCATTTATGGTTCTTTGGGCAATTTAATAAAGACAAAGTTATTCTCTGATAAGGAAGTGGTAGTCTACACTCANATGATTCTCAAGGGACTTTATTGTATGCACGAGAAGGGAATTGTTCATGGTGATCTTAAACCAGATAACATTCTCCTTTTTCATTCATCGGATCGTCATATAAAATATCAACTAAAGATTTCTGATTTTGGATTGTCTAAGACTAGCGAAGAGGCAAATACTGATTTAGGAGAGATCAAGTTCAGAGGGACACCCTATTACATGTCACCAGAATCAGTTAGAGGTTTTAAGGAAACACCTTTAGATATATGGTCTTTGGGATGCATTGTTATTGAGATGAGCACTGGACTTCGAGAATGGTGGAACTTTGAATCCACAAACCAATTATTGTGCAAGCTTGCATTTTCTGAAGAAGAACCAAAGATACCAGATAAACTTAGTTACGATTGCAAGGATTTTTTGAGAAAATGTTTGGTGAATGATCCTACGCAAAGATGGACGGCTAAAATGCTTCTTAATCATCCTTTTATTCAAAAGAAATAGTCAACATCATGGACTACGTATAATCCTTAGAATATTCAACATCATCTGCTATGTATAATCCTTAGAATACTCTACATCATCGACTACATACAATCCTTAGAATTATATGTATTCATGGTATGTTGATCAAATTTAAGTACATTAGAGACCTAGTATATTTTTTTACTGTAAACCTAACACTTTTTTTTATTACTGTGTTGATTAGTATTAAAAAAATTAGTAAATAATATGTGTGATTTATTAGTACTCCGTTAATAGAATTTGAAATGCTTAACATTTTTCAATAAAAACAAAATAAAATAATAATTTCTAAGCTTTTAAAATGTTAAAAGTCTCGATATTACATTTTAACTAACTCTTGTGTTTTTAATTAGTTAAAGTTAACAAACACATAAAATCACTTCAGTGGAATGAAAAGAAGAAATAATACATTGTGATTATCTAATATTTATACAGGTTATATAAATACATAATAGATAACAAATTTTCTAGTTCATAAAAGTATTTCTTTTTAAGTATGACTATAGTGTTTGCTATTATTTAGTTTATACAAGCTAATTACATCAAAAGAAAGTGTTGCTTATATATTTTACTGATAAATTTCTGTTCAAATTTCAAGCAAATTTATATTTTTTCTCTTTTCCTAAACACAAAATTTTATATATTAGTATAGAATAAACTCTTATTGATCTATTTTCAATGAAATTAGTTTGTTTTAGATTATATAAAAAATTATAAAAAAAAAAACTTTATCAATCCAACACAAATGGATTGATTCAAAAATGTTATTTTCACTTGTTTTTCTCTCACACTTTCAGAATACATTATTATCCTTTTGATAAGTTGAAATGGCTGGTATTAATTAATTGGCACACTTGATTATGATGAATATTGTAGAGTTTATATTATTTTATTAGTTTATAAACAGATGATATGATGCTTACAACTCAGATATCATATCGAAGCCTGCGTTGATTCTATACACAGTGTTCATCTATGGCGGCTCCAATAAAATGTGTACCAATAATTTTTCTTTTCTCAAATACAATGAATGGTCCCATTGGTTGTTTGCCTCTCACTTTAATGGACCAAATTAAAAGTATTTAATGTTAATAATTTTCCTAACCCTAGAAAGAAGAAGCAACAAATTGTAAGTTCAATCAATGGTCCTAAATAATTGATTTAGGTTTGAACTCTCCAAAGTTGTTATTCTAATGTTCAAATTAATTTCACTAATGCAATTTTAGATTAATTACATAATGTAATTAATTAATAATATTATATTAATCTGTGTTCTTTGTCCCCTCAAAAAAACCAGTAGCTATAAGAACAGATTGGCCAGTGATAATCTCTTAGCCTTGAGGCAGGTCATAGACAAAGACAGCATGTGACTAAGACAAATTAATAGATAGATACAAGTGATGTTTTAAATAACATTTAATTTAAATTTTTTTATAAATAAAAAGAAAATCACTCTTAAAATAATATACTTTTTTAAAAAATCACTACAATTATTAAATGATAAAGTGAAAGAGGAAGTAAATATGGACAAGGGATGAGTCTAATTAGTGTTTAATTAAGTTATCATTACAATACTTTTTCTTAATTAATCTTCATTTTATTTTCAATTACAGTTTCTTCCTTGTTGATAGGTCTTTGGTATTCAATTTCCTTTCAATTATGAAGCTATAGGGTATGTTGTACCATTCAATCATCTAATATAGTCATTGGATAAGACGTGGGGATTTTAGAAACTTGTTAAAAATAAAAGAATATTTCTTCAATTAAACTTATTAACAGTGAACAAATCTCTTTTTATTATAGATGTGATTAATGTTTATATATTAAAAAAATGTATTTGATCATTTTTTAAATTTTGCTTTTTTATCTTTAAAAATCAACCTTAACACACGTTTTTAAAAATTCTGTATTTAATTCTCTTATTAAATCAATGAAATTTTTATTTAAAATAAAAACATTTTGACATTTGAAAATTACACTAAAATGACGTCTAAAATATGAACCAAACATAATATGGTACTTTTGCCCTAAATGTTTCTTCTTTTCTTGCATAAAAAATGTATCAAGTTTGTTAATTAATTATATTTCTTAATTGAAAACAATGAAAAGAATAAATGAAATAAAAAAAATTAAATATAAAAAAGAAAACAATTTTTAGTTATAGTTTTATTATATAACTAAACTACGTCTATTTTTTTAGGTAATTTTAATGTAAGCATAAAATTAAGTAGATGTTTTTGGGAGGAGCTTTCAAGAGTAGTGTGAAGGTCAAAATTGTGATGCAAAAAGTGTGATGTCGGTAATCTTAGGAGTGACTCCGCATTATAAGATTTGAATTATTGGTATTACCACTGTTTCACCGTCTTTCTCTTCATATTCAATTTTTGTGGCTTCGTTTGTTTTTTTTTATGAATGTCAAGGCCATTGTATAGTACATAAGACTCTCTCTTTTTTTAACAATAAAGACTAACATATAACTTAATACATGTAAAAAAAAATAAGATAAAGAAAAAAAAACGTGATAGATATATTGGCAAATAAATAAATATTTGAAAATATGATACAAATAATACATAAAAAAAAGTGTGATAGATAATGTGTAACATCCTAATTTAGTAATATAAAACTATTAAAATGAACCTTGCATTAATAAGGATAGAACAAAATTACAGATTTTTCTGAAAATAAAATTCTTCACCTAAAGAATAAAGGTAAAGTCTACACTTCAAACTTCAATCCCAACCTTTCGCTGAGTCAACGGAAAGATTGTACCTCTAAACTCACACCATTAAGGTGATTATCGCAATAGAAAAACAACAAACAAAGACAAACCACAAAAATGCAAAGTTAAGCTAGTTTACAACAAAGAATGATATACACACACACACTCATCTAAGTTGAGGCAAGAATTTTTGGTCTAGTAGAGTTGTTTGAGCTTTCCACAGGTAAGAGAAACTAATATTTTCTGTAATTTTATGTTAAGAAGTATGAATTTATGTTTGATATGTTGTGAGAATTTATGTTTGGTTGAATATGTTATAAATTGAAATGATTCTTGAGTGATGTTTATATCTTGACGAGTGAATGTTTGCTTATTGATGATCGTTGGTGTGTATGCCTGAGAATTTGTACTTGCTTGAACATTTGATGATGTTGCGCTGGAGTCTAATTAGGTACAAAACATGTAGAATTGAAAGTAGTGAAAAAAGAGTGTTGTTGGGCTAGTTTTTGTTAGCTGAGGGTGAAAGTAATATTTATTGATTTATATGTTAATTTATACATGAGGCTATGTATGTTGTTAAGTATGGTTTGAAAAGAATTTCAAGGGGAAAATTTTTTATGGTTGTTTCAAGTAATTTATGTATTATTTTAGGAGCTCGGTCTTGGGGTTATCATAACACTCTAATAGTCATTCATTCTAAAGTAGAGAGGGATGAAGCTTCTTTTGAGAGTAACAAAGGATCCTAGTCTAGAGGTTTTATCTTGACCTAAGATGTTGACAGACTAAGCTTGTGTGTGATAAGGTGAACTCTATTGACAATAACTTTGCAGAACAATAGAGACCACAACAAATATAAATCAATAAAATAGATTTATTTTAAGACCCTTTCACGAATATTATTTAAAATGTATTATTAATGGGTATTTTAAATGTAACTAAGTCTAAGAAAAAAGAAAACCCTAAAATTTGAATAGAAAACCCTAAAATTTGAAAAAATAGGCATCCACATAACATACCTTAAAACACTAAGAAGAAAAGAAATAGATGATCCTCTAAAAGAAATCTAACACATCGAAAATGAGAAAAGTCAAAATAGACAATCAAATTAAGAAAATAGAACATGCAAAAAACTAAACACTAGATGAATACAACATAGGAGAACTAAGATTAGACCAGCTAAAGAAAACACTTAGGAAACAAAATAAGAACTAAGACAAAACAACCAGACGCAATGTTAAACAGCTATCAAGTCAAAAACGTCTAAGAAAGTTGATTTTAAATGCATAAAGCTTATCATACCTTACGGGTATTCAGTTTAGCTCTCAGGAAAAAAGACATGTCAAAATGATGTCATCGAGTAAACACACTAAAAGACTAAAACTTAAAACACTAAAGAAAACATAAACAAAGTTAAATGTTATCTATCTGAAAAGGCAAAATCACAATAAGCGTTTACTTTATCTAAACGATACCTAAAACATTGCTTCGTTAGACGACAAAGTCTTTAATCAATGCTTGGTATCTTTAGAAGAAAATCTTAATTGTCAAACGCTACCTCAATAGTAGGAAATAAAAAAAAACACTTTGTTGTTCTGAACAAGCATTAAATAACATTAAATGTACAATGTTAAAAAACAACAAAAGTGACATTTGATGAGCAGTCTACACAATCAGATAATAGCAGGTGTCAATAACAAGAAAGACATTCACGGAATATTCGTATCTTCAGAAATCGTGACACAATACCAACAACAAAACATGAAGACAATAAGTAAAATGCCAACCAATAAGAAGTCTCTCACAGACTAAACGATATCAGTCAAACCCAAAAAAACAGTAGAAACAACAGAACCATAAACAAACGGTAAAAGCTTTTGAAAATGCAAGAAATAGGACATCTTGTTATACAAATCTTTGTTTTATCTTGTGTAGGACATTTGCTTCAAATAATCAGTTACCTCTTTTTGTAAACATCAAAATGAACGGTGAAGAAAAAAGGATGATTCAGAAGTATTTTCTTTACTATTCTAAGGATTATACATAGCTTATGATGTTGAGTATTTCTTTTGAATAAAAGGATGATTCAGAAGCATTTTAGCTGTCCATCTTTGTTGAGGATCATTCATCAAACATTTTCTCAAAAAATCCTTGCAATCGTAACTAAGTTTATCTGGTATCTTTGGTACTTCTTCAGAAAATGCAAGCTTGCACAATAATTGGTTTGTGGATTCAATGTTCCACCATTCTCGAAGTCCAGTGCTCATCTCAATAACAATGCATCCCAGAGACCATATATCTAAAGGTGTTTCCTTAAAACCTCTAACTGATTCCGGTGACATGTAATAGGGTGTCCCTCTAAACTTGATCCCTCCTAAATCAGTATTTGCCTCTTCGCTAGTCTTAGACAATCCAAAATCAAAAATCTTTAATTGATATTTTGTATGATGATTCGATGGAGGAAAGAGGAGAATGTTATATCACAATGAACAATCCCCTTTTCGTGCATGTAAGAAAGTCCCTTGAGAAGCATGTGAGTGTAGACTATCACTTCCTTCTGAGATAATACCTCTGTCTTTATTAAATTGCCTAAAGAACCATAAAAGGCATATTCCATGAAAAGATTATATGTTAAATAACCTCTCTCAACAATACATTTATAATAGTAACATTGTACAATCCTTTCGCAACCCAATAACAACTCAAAAACTTTTTTCTCCCTTAGCATTGAATGAGAAAGACTTGTCTTCAATGCTAAAAGTGAGAGTTTTGAATTTTGTTCTTGTGTAGAACGTAAAAGAACAAGATACACCGTGCCATATGAACCTTCTCCCAAAACTCTCAACTTCTTCCACCCAGCCATATCTTTAAAATTTTTTCATGCTTTGAAATACAAAAGTTTTTCTACGTGTATATAAAGTAATTTTAATAATTTTGAAAAAATCAATATAAATATAAAAAGATAAAAGATAGGTTTAATAAAAATTAATTATTATCTACAAATAGATTAAGATAAGATAGTTAATAAAAAAATTATTATTAATGATCATATCTAAAATATTAGAGATATAACATATAATATAATTGAAAGAAAAATAAAATACACTTAAATCGTGTTCGATGGAAAATATTTAAATTATAATATAGAAAATTTATATTTTACAAGAAAAATGATATATATGATAGAGATTCTCTAATCATCGAAACTAATTTCATATATATTTATTTATATATTTTTAGCTTTTATTAAATTAAACTCTTTGTATTAATATATTAAAGATAGTTAAATTGTTAGGAGATAAATACAAATTTATAATTTAAATATAAGTTATCATTCGGAAACAAATTAAAGATCAGATAAGAAAATAATTATTTATAATTATATTTTAAATATTAGAAATATATAATATAATGTAATCTTATTATAAAAATAATTTGTACTGTTAAAATTATAACGTAGATAAATTGAATAATTTAGATTTATTTCAATATAACTAATTCAGTTACAAGATTCTTTCACGAAATATGATTTAAAATATATTATTATAATAGATATTTGAAATGTAAAAATAATTATCAACTTATTTTATAGATTAAAATTCTATTTCATTAAATAATGATAAAATATCATCTATGAATCAAAATATGATAAGATTATTAAATAATTAGAAATTATGTGATAATTTATTTTTCATATTTTTTAAAAATAATCTTCCATATAATTTTTATTATAATCTATAGCTTATTTATTTATACAATATATTAAATATAACTTTAATCCAAATAAATACTTTTAAACTAACTCATAAATAGAGACTCAATATAAAAAAAAAGTCACATGATAAAAAATATAGATTTATTTTAAAATGTATTATTATGATGGGTATTTGAAATATAAAAATAACTATTACTTAATTTTATAGATTAAATCTTTATTTCATTAGATAATGATAAAATATCATCTATGAAAATGATAAGATTATCAAATAATTAAAAACTATGTGATAATTTTTTGTTCATATTTTTTTAAAAATAATCTCATATATTTTTTTATTATAATTGGTAGCTTATTTATTTGATTTATTTATAAAATATATTAAATCTAACTTTATAATCTTTTTATTTTATAATATTGTGTAATTTTTTTTCTTGCATCTTATAACTAGTACATTTATAATTTACTCAGCCACTTACTTATATTTAACATAGGACAAAGGGATGTATTTGTAATATTATTTGATAAATTATTAATTCATTTCTATACTTAATATTTAATATTTAGACTTTAAAAATAATTCTATTTATTAAATCTATTTTATTTTTTTTATAAATATTATTAGAAATTAATAAAATTATTTTTAAAATATAATGGATTTTCATATTTCAATAACTTTTTCATAACCAACAAAATTAATATGTTAAAAACATATGAAAGTACATCTAACATTAAACTAAAAATAATTGATCAATACTAGTTATTGCTAAATATTTTTATATATAAAAAGTTATCTTTTTTTTCAATTTAAGACATTATTTTGAAAATAAAATTTCATTAACTCATGATTTATATAAATAAAACATTCATATTTAAGAATAAATTTAAAAAATAATTTCATAGACTCGTTAGAGGAATCCTAAACTATATTTTGTTATAGATAAAAAAAAATCATTGAGAATGTTTCCAAAGCAAAATAAAAGTAAAGAGATTGTGAAAATATGGGTGGCAATATAAACAGTGACAAATAAACTAAAAACAATATTTAAACAAATATCAAATTGAAAAACTATTTTCTCCTCAGGATAGATTCGATATAATTTGAATCAAACTTGTTATGCATTATGCATTAAAGAGTATTAATTAGCTATATATTTATGTTTCTAGAAGTTGTATGAACTATACTTAAAAAAACACTTTTATGAACTAGAAAAATTGTCATCTATTATGTATTATAACTTGTAATTAAAATGCACGTCTGTGTATTTTACTTTTTCTTTTAATATTATAAAACAAAAATAAATATAATTCAATTAAATAAATTGTTTTGGATATTATTGACTTTTATTTAAGAATTAATTCAATTGGATGACAATAACAGAATTGAAATTATTGAATAGAATGCTTTCTGATGAATGTGCAGAGATGAGCATCAATCCTAGAGGACCCCATTAATTAAATAACAAGATAACCTCTTGATTTATTAGTTTTATAACCTTAAATCAAATTTTATAATTAACCTTCAAGAGTACTAAGTATATTAAATATCAAACAAACACAGGTGTCAATTAGTTAATTAGGTTTATTAGGTAATATTTATTTCATTTCATACTTATTAGTTTAAGAAATAAGAAATTTAGATCTTTAATATTAAGGTAATATTTTAATTAGTTAATTAGGTATAAGTAATAGGATTAGACTATAAGAGAACTTTATTCCCTTGAGTTATGGTTTATATTCGACTAAAATATCTTTAGCTGAGGTGTAAAGTAATTTTAAACATCAAAAGTAAAATATTATAAAATAATCACTTTTCTGGAAAAGCGAAACAAAAGAAAACAAATTAATTTTTTATGAAGATATGTAAAGAATTTAAAAAAGGAGAAAATAATATACAAAGCTTAGTCTGAATAAACTTTCCACAACTCTACATTTACGTTAACTCTTCCATTTGTTGAACGACTGTTTCAATAATTTTGATCAATACTAAAAAATTCAATACATTTTTTTTTATTATTCTAATCTCATTATACTACTATTGTGTATATTAAAAAGAAACATAATTCTTAATTTGTTAACATTGTAAAGACCTTTACATCAAAATTACAAATATACATATTTAAAATAAAAATCTTGGATTACTTTGTTGAGCTTCAACTAGTTTGTGTAACTCGAGTGCTTTGACATCTTTCGAGCAAAATCTTCCCAAAATGAATTATCCAAAAGGGTTTTTAATTTCCATGTGAAATAGATCAGATTGAATGTGATTTCCAAATTTTAGGGTTGAAAAAGAAAATTGTGTTATGAGCTGAATTACGTTGGGTTAAAAAGAAACAAACTTTTTTGTTTAGGAAGCATGATTCGACACTCTTAGAAGAAGGAAAAAGAAAGGAAGAAAGAGATGAAGAAGATAAATTGTTTCGGCAAGTTGTTTTTTGGCCTTACTAGCAGCATATATAAAGAAGTTGGTCTAAAATAAAGAATTGGAAGGTTGGAAGTGTATTGGGTAGGTGACCCCAAAAGATTTTTTAACTTGGTTGACCCTTTTTTGATGCCATGGTCCCCCCAAAGTCGGAATTGGTCACAATTTAAATGTGAAATGTATGACCAGACGTAGAAGAAGGCCATAAAATTGTACTTGAAAATTGGTCCAATTGTAAGACAGCTGGAGCTGCCCATTCCTTCCATTATTGTATTAGATTCACTTTTGTTCCTTCAATTTTGTTTTCTTTTTCCCCTCCTAAGGTCACAATAGGTGTGCTCATTCTCATTAAATCTTGGCCCCTCTCACTCTCTTCCAATCATAGGGCATATGCACCATAATCATCCCACACGTATTGTAGACCCCTTTCATAAATGCACTACTTCAAAACTTTTTAGATTACAAGTCTCACATCAATTAAAGATAATTTTAATTTGTTATTATATAAATGAGGTGCAAATCTCATTTTATAAATCAATTTTGTAAAATTAAGTTATATTTAAAACCACTTATAATATAATATTAAAGATATTTCTTTTTTTTAAACATTTCTATTCCACTCGTTATCGACGATAATTGAACTACTCAATTTGAATTTATCACTATTAATGGTCGATTGGAGTTCATACTTAGCTATTCAACAGGTTTTGTCGGTCTGAATTTTAAGTAGCCAAACCATGACGTACATACAACATGTGGCACACAGTGCACCACTATTGTTAACTATATTCTTTTTTCTTTTTAATTTAAAAATTACTTTTTTTGCTTGTTATTTATTGAGAGGAGCGTGATGGTCTTGTTTCAAAGTAGGCCTAAAGGTATTGATTATGATAATAAGAAATGGAAATTGAATGAGTTGAGAACAGTGAAGGTGATATAACATAAATAGGAGTTGGACGTGGTAACTGTAGGATTCATGCACTTAATTTATTTATTTATTTTTGTTAAATGAACCTGTCCAGTTGGAGCAGACATTTTGGGGGTGAATTAGTACTAGACTAGGATGTCGATGACACGTGGCTGTTTGGCTTATCCACATCTCATCCATTACAAAACAACATTAAAATGAGGTTTTGTTTATTTCACACCGAAACGCCGTTTCCGTGATCCTTTTGTTCACTCACGCAACACGTGACTCTTCTTTTCCTTCTCTTTCACTCTTCTTTCACTTCTTTATGCGCCAAACTTTTCACTGTTTCTTTTCTCTTTTCACAACAAAAAGTGAGAAACCTCACTTCAAATTCAAATCCCCTTCCTCAGCTTTTCATCTCTTTGCTTTAAAATCGAGTCTACTCTTCTCTCTCAATTTCAAAGCTAAACATCTCTTAAATTTTCCTAGCATCACCGTTTTAACAGTGTTTCCATATGTGTAAAATCAATTATTTATTTCAGATCCAAGCTTCCATATGTTAGAATTATATATGTATTTTATGGTCCAGATGACTATTATGTTATTCCACATAAGTAACAACCAAACAGTGGATTGAATGTGATAAAATCAGGTGACCGAATGGTCAGAAGTAGAGATCTTACCATAAGGATTAAAATAATTAAAAATATTTATTGAGATTCGACCACGGTTAAGGTTTCACTAATCTCAAGTCCATGACAAAAATTATAAATATAGATCAAAGGTAGATAGATGTTTATATTTATTGTACATTTATTATCATTGCATTGAATTCCCGTACAGACAGTTATTGACTTAAACATCAGATAACCTTTGACAAATACCCTTTTGGACAGAAAAGCGAAGACAAGATTTGGAAGAGCAAAAGCACGGACCAAATGAAGAAAAATTATATAGTTATTAGAGTGACTCAACCTCGCACTCAAAATAATATATAACTAAAATAATATTATGCATATACAATTAGGTAATGGTAAGTAAAAATTTATTTTAATTTATATATTGGAATATAGTTGATGGGATTTGATTGTTGTATTTAATATTTATATATTCAAATTTTTTCTAATTTAAATATCAAAATGTCTTTTATAAATATTATTCGAATGTTTCTAAAAAAAACCTCATTATTGAAAAAATTAGAAACAATCACAAACAAACTGTTTCGATATTGAGGTCGAGCTATTCCAGTACCTACACAATTTGCCTTTTAAGTCGTTTGGTTCTCTTAGTAGTCTTCTTGAACATCGTCTGATCTCGATCTCAAATCCTTTCTTCGAGTAAATTTTGTTCGGTGAGGTACCTGTCAAAGGTTCTTTGACAGCACAGAACAGTAATAAATGCGCAATGAATAAGAGAAAAGAACCACTTACCTCTTACCTTTGACTTGTATTTATAGTTTTCTATCATGGATCCGTGATTAGTGATTTCTTAATTACGTCTCAATCACGACCCACTATTATTAATCATGATTTACTTTAATTCTCATGAGACCATGTCTCACGCCGTCTGTACAAACCGATCGTCCCATGTTTCTAGCGAGAGCTATCAAACAGCTACCACACAGATTCAAAATGTCATGATTGTGACTTGCCGTATGAACCTTATGAATCGTTCGGTCCTTTCGGACCCTCCAGTACACAAACTTTAAAAAAATAAAACGAATAACTAAATTATCTTAAAATTATTAAAGTAGTTATAATACTCTAGTATATACTTTTCTTAAATATCATTGTCTTCCTCTCTGATGAAAGAATTGTGTATGATAAAATATAGAGTAAACAATGTCTTTAATATGGATTTGAGACATTCTCTCCGTAATTCTTAAGTTATAAGAAGTTTTCATAAGGTAACTATTACTATAATCTTGGAATAATACATCTAGTTAATGTTTAACCCAATTGTTTTCTTATTAGACCAAATATGTACTCATAATTGAACTTTCTTCTTCTAGTAAACTCGTTACTACAATCTGCATTTCAAATAGATTTTAATTTTTATAAACTAAATCAGTCAGACAAAACTCATTATAGGTTATATTGGTAGCTGACATTTTTAAAGACATATTATGATATTTTTAATATTTATTTGCATCATAATAATTTATTTAATCTATTAAATAACAAACAATTAATAGGAAAAGAAAAATTAAATTTTATATTAAATTAAACTTGGTCCGTAATATAGATTTTGAGTAGCCCACAACTCAAAGTAAAATTATTTAACCCTCAATTATACAAAGACGAATCTAAAAAACTAACATTAAAAATTTAACTAAAAATTCAAAAAATACTACTTCATAGTCTTCTATTCAAATACCTAATAATAGTTCAAACATCATACTAGACCTATCAAATCTCTTCTACGGAATCATTAATGTTAACGAAAATATATTGACATATATTTAAGAAATATAATAGTAATAAATAATTAAAATTTAGAACTTAGATAACATTCCAATAATTCATAAATAAATATGTTTTTTACTTATTATTGTTTTATAATATTTATGGAGCCCTTTTTAATTTATTTAAGTTTAGAAATTAAATTAAAATCGTTTTATTGTATATTAATGTATATCTCTTAATTGGATATGAATTTGTTTGGTAGTACACAAATAAATAAGAATGCATTAATTAATGATACATAGGAGTAGGTTTTTCCTAATGTGTGTGATACACATTGATACTTTATTTCCATCCTTCGTGTCGTCATCATCTCTTCGCATGCATTAAATTTTCTTGTTCATGCATTAGAGATTATAATAGAATTTTTGTTTGTTTCCTATAATGCTATCACTACATTTTCAAAACCTCCATTTATTTCCTTGTGACATGTCCATCATAACATATTCTTCCGTATTTTCAAGCCTTTGAAGATAAAAAAGAATAAAAATCAATTAAGTTTTAAGTTACTCATATATTTAATTGAGTTTCTATTCTAATTTTTTTTATTCAATTGAGTGTCAAATAAATATATATATATATATATATATATATATATATATATATATATATATTCTTTCACTGAATTCATATCAAATGATTTTTTTCTCAAGTGATTAATAGTT
The DNA here is from genome assembly GCF_000741045.1 of Vigna radiata var. radiata. Classification (NCBI taxonomy): domain Eukaryota; kingdom Viridiplantae; phylum Streptophyta; class Magnoliopsida; order Fabales; family Fabaceae; genus Vigna; species Vigna radiata. Next base: position 3,383,140 of record NC_028359.1, on the reverse strand, counting down.
TACATGTCTTATGTTAGAAAAGAAGAAAGAATGAAATATTGTATTTCTTATTCCATGATAAAGAGAGAGTACAATTGATATATATATATATAATTATTCAGAGCAATATAAAAAAGGAATATGAGTATAAAAATATATGAACATAAATGCACATATATGAATAGAGAATAAAATAATTCTAATATCCTTCCTCAAGCTGCAGCATATATGTCCATAATGCGCAGCTTGAACAACAAAGATTGAAATTGTGTTGGATGCAAAGCTTTAGTAGGAATGCCAACGGTACAACCACCAGGTACCAAATTCACCAGTGTCTTGATTAGGAAACAACAAGTTAAGGAAAAAGAAGAATTCAAGAACACAAGATTAAGTAAGAGAAGATTCAAGAAGAAGAAGAAAATTCAAGAATAAGAAGATTTACTAACAAGAAAGAAGAATTCAAGAACACTAGATTAAGCAAAAGAAGATTCAAGAAGAAGAAGAAAATTCAAGAATAAGAAGATTCAATAACAAGAAAGAAGACTACAAGAACACTAGATTAAGCAAGAGAAGATTCAAGAAGAGGAAGAAAATTCAAGAATAAGAAGATTCAATAACAAGAAAGAAGAATTCAAGAAGAAAAAGATTCAAGAAGATGAAGAATAAGAAAAATTCAAGAAGAATTAAAAGAATTTATCAGGAACAGTTCAAGAAGATGATTAAAGATTTAAGAAAAAGAATTGAAAAAGATGCTTCATAAAAAGAAAGATTTAAGAAGAATTCAAGAAGAAAAAGATCGAATAAAAAAAATCAATAAAAAATTCAATAAAAAGAATAGATTTTTAGGGGCTGAAGTCAAGACACTGGTGAACCGAGGGGTGAAGGTTTGGTGCATCAATGGCACAAGTGACGGAGACGACGGTCGAAGATGGTGGCCGGAGACGGTGGCCGGAGATGACGGTCAGAGACGGTGGCCGGAGATGACGGTCGGAGACGGTGGCCGAAGTTGACGGTCGGAGACGGTGGCGGGAGATGACGGCCGGAGATGGTGGCCGGTGGTGAGCAGCGGCGGACAACAACACCAGACAGATGCGAGACAAAAATTAGAGATTACCCATTGAAGCATAAATGCATAGGTTGAAAAATAAACTTTTAGGGACTGCCGGCCGCCATGGCGGCCGACCACCGACAAACAACAAAGACAGCGGAAGCGGATCAGATAAGCTCTGATACCATGTTAGAAAAAAAGAAAGAATGAAATATTGTATTTCTTATTCCATGATAAAGAGAGAGTACAATTAATATATATAATTGTTCAGAGCAATATAAAAAAAGAATATGAGTATAAAAATATATGAACATAAATGCATAGATATGAATAGAAAATAAAATAATTCTAATATCTTACGCAAAATTTCTGATTAATCGAGTATCTATTTGAAGGCTTGAATTATTGAATGTTCTTAAAGTTGATTTGATAAATAATTGTTTAAAATGTTTGTATTGAATATTGTTATTGATGAGTTGATCTAATGACTATATGCATGTTATTATAAAATTTACTTGAATGAAGTTTTAAATATGGTGTAAATAAATAAATAAATTTATACAACCTTTCTTATAATAAATTATAAATTTGATAAAAGCATAACATGCATATTTCGAATTAATGAACCAAGTTAATTTAAAATAAGTAAAGGATAATGTTTGAGAAAATAATGAATTTGATTAATGAATTGAATTATTTAGAAGTTGTATTATTCAAATGTTTTTAAAATTACTATTGAAATATGGTTTGATTTGGGATTGATTTTTTTTACATTTTCATTCAAGTGGAGGTTTTTCACTCAATTGAAAATATAATAGAGACTAAGGCCTTACTTTTTGCCTTATGTTTTTTATCTAAATAACAATAAAAATAAATCTCTAGAATTGTAATATCTTTACAGGAAAAATGACATCGTTCTCTTTTTATTTTTAATTCTATATTAAAACAACCACCAAACCAATCATATGAAAACACATAATAAAGGTTTCAAAATTTATTTTTCTTATTGTTCAAGTCTGTAGTGTTTTGCTTAAGAATACACAATGAAATGGTCATATATATATATATATATATATATATATATATATATATATATATATATATATATATTCAATGATGATAGAAACTCAATTAAAAAATATACTAAAATTTATGAAAAACTTAAAACTTTATTATATCAATTTTTGATTTTTATGTAAACACAAGCAATAAACATGTTCGATCTAACTGATGATAAAATTAAATGATAAGAGCTCAATTGAAAAGTATAAAAAAATATACATAATAAAACAAAAACTTTAAATTAGAAATTAATTAAAATTACCCCAATTTAGGAGAAAAGTTAAATTTAATTAAAATAAATAATGAATAGAGAATTAATTTAATTAATATAACTATTCTTTTATTCCGAAGTTTTAATACACAAGTCTCAAATTTAAGATTCTCAGTCTATCACCTAAAAAATGGTCCTATGCATATTTTTATGGTCTAAGTTTTTTAGTGGTTAAAGTATGCATATTTATCATTGAATAAGCTTACCTATTTAGTATCATCTAATGAGCTTCTAGGCATGCTTTTCAAAGTCAACATCACAACCTATTATTATCTCAACTTTTCATCTTTCTTCATTATTGCTTAGGTTAAGAAAGAAAGAGAAAGAGAAGAAGTAATGTAAGATGATTTTGAAGGCTACATAATAAGAAAGAAAAGAATATAAACTTCAATATATATGTAAAATGATAAATAATTTCTAATTAATCATACAATATATAAAGACAACAGTAATTTATTACAATCTTAATTTTACTTTTAAATTTTTAAATATTATTGTTAAAACTCTCACATCGATTAATAATAAGATCAAATTATAATATATAAAAAATTTATAAACATTATTTTATAAACCTATTTTATAGATGAAGTTAGACTCAAAATTCACTTCTTAATAATTATTTTACAAATCAATTTTTAAAAGAATTAAGAAAAAAACATATATTTTGGTCATTTTATGCTACAATCTCTTTTAGAAATTAAAAGGAGAAACTTGTTTGTTAAATTGGCTTTTCCAAACTAGTTTATAACATAAAAAAACTGTTGTATCGATTCCTTATTATTTTCTTAAGTTATTGAATTGCTCTTGTTACAAAAAATACGTTTTAGAAATATTTTTATAAATAATTAGTTTAAAATTAAAATATTTTCTGGATGGAAGACCTAAAAAAACGATGAACCAATTGCAAACGTAATGCTCAAAGAGGAAACATGAAACCTCTATTCTTACTTGAGAAAGTATGGTTTGCGGCCCTACCTATTTCTCAATCATTACTGCTCAATCTATGAAAAATAAATTAAATTAAATCTATCAATTTCTTTCAAGTGGTTACTATTTTTCGATCTTTTTTCAAAATCCAATAACCTTTTTTCATCAATTTAAGGTATTAAAATTAATTTGACTACTATTTTTGGATGGTTAAACATTTCTTAAATTTATATATTTTTAAAATATTTTAGAAATATATTTTAAATTTGTTTTGCAAGGTTTATTTTTTTTTAAACTATTTTAAGAATATACTCTTATTTCACCAAAATATATCATAAAAATGTTAAGGATGGTTCGAATTTTATTTTTATCTAATAGATCAAGATGGACGGAATTTTAATTTAACTTTTAATTGTTAAAAAAGTAATTTTTTTATCCCTTTCAATATAATCTGAAATATATTAATTTCATTAATTCGTTTTAACTACTAAATAAAGCTTATAGAGTTAAATAGATCCATCAAGTTTTCATCCCAAATAAATTAATTTTTTACGAAATTATAAAAGTATGGATAATATATTAATTTTATTAATTCGTTTTCACCGCCAAGTAGAGTTTATAAAGCTAAATAGACCCATCAAGTTTCACCCCCAAGTAAATTCATTTATTACAAAATTATAAAAGTATAGATAATATATTAATTTCAATAATTCGTTGAATTTACAAAGCTAAATAGATTCATCGAGTTTTCACTCCAAGTAAATTCATTTTTAGAAAGTTATACAAGTATGGATAATACAATTTCTTTTTCTATAAATAACTAATGATTTATTCATTATTTTTCAACAAAATCTTCCTTTAATATTTAATTGATTGAAATTAATTCAACCAACCTTTTAAATAAATATTACTGAAATTTAGTTTTTCAAAATATTCCTTTAACATTTTCTTTACATCTTTTTTTCGAAAACTATTTAAAAATAACATACCCTAAATATATATAGATGTTTATTAAATTCAATATTTTAATGGCTGATTGAGATTCATCGATGCATTGCATGCGCGGATATATTAAATCCACTGAAACACTCTTTCTTCCTGAAACTCTGCATCTGACGTCAATCTCATCAAACTCGATGCAGATTGCATCACACACGTTAACCCACTCCAATTATATGTCTCCAATCTCACCGTCCATTGAAATCCTACGGCCCATATTGGCACTGAAATTCCACGTGGGGCCCAAATAGGCAGCTTCAAATATGTGCTGAAACGCATGCTAAAGGCTTCTAGGGATTGCCAAATTAAAAATTAGAGTAGTCAAATCAATGTTGTGATAAATAACTTAAATAATTTTAAAAAAAGAAGGAAAAGTTATTTTTACATTAGTAGAAGCGTGAAAATGGTAACAACATAATGAAGTTGAAAGTTGGACAGGCTGTGAAAGAAGCAGCGAATGAAAAAGAGACACGTGGAGGATGAGGATGTTGACACCTCAGTGGTCACAGCTGTCCCCGCTCATCAGGTATATAAATACGTCTCTCCGTCGTCAATTTAATTCAAACACTCTCTCTTTACTTCACACTTTCCTTCTAATCCACAACATGGCGTCTAATTACAATCCTGCCATTACCTTCTCTGCAGTTCTCACGCTGCTCCTCCTTCCCTTGCTAACTGTAGGGAAGCTTGTACAGGAGCAACCACTTGTGCTCAAGTACCACAACGGTCAGCTGCTCAAGGGCCGCATCACCGTCAATCTCATCTGGTACGGCACTTTCACTCCGATCCAACGCTCCGTGATCGTCGACTTCATAAACTCGCTGAGCAGCGCGCCCAACGCGGCGCTTCCTTCTACTGCCACGTGGTGGAAAACCACGGAGAACTACAAGGGGGGATCCTCTGCGCTGGTCGTAGGGAACCAGATTCTGCACCCGGCATACACGCTCGGGAAAAGCCTCAAGGGGCAACACCTTCTCGCGCTCGCCTCGAAGTTTAATCAACTCAACTCGATAACGGTCGTCTTAACGGCTAAAGACGTCGCCGTCGAGGGTTTCTGCATGAGCCGCTGTGGGACCCATGGGTCTACCCGAAACGTTCGAAACGCTGCCCGCACCGCTTATATATGGGTTGGAAACTCCGAGTCGCAGTGCCCCGGGCAATGCGCGTGGCCCTTCCACCAGCCGATTTACGGACCCCAAACGCCACCATTGGTTGCGCCTAACGGCGACGTCGGGGTTGACGGAATGATAATTAACTTGGCGACCCTTCTTGCTGGGACCGTCACGAACCCTTTCAATAACGGTTACTTCCAGGGCCCCCCGACGGCGCCGTTGGAGGCTGTTTCCGCTTGCACAGGGGTTTTCGGGAGCGGGTCGTACCCGGGATATCCGGGTAAGGTCCTGGTGGATAAGGTGACTGGGGCGAGCTACAATGCGCATGGTGTGAATGGGAGGAGGTATCTGGTGCCAGCGATGTGGGACCCTCAGAGTCTGACATGCAAGACCCTCGTGTGAGAGTGCCACGTGGCGTGGGATGGTGTAGATATTGGGGGATGGGTGCGGAAGCAGGGGATGGATAATGATAATGATAATGGATAATGGATAACGGAGTGTGTTTCTAAATTCTGAGCCTGCTTTTGTCGTTTAGTGTTACGTGTAAATTGTGGTACTAAAGACTATAGAGGGAGTGGAATGTTGTATAAATAGTAAATTATGAATAAGGAAGAATAAGATTAAAAAAGGTATATCATTAAGGTGATATAGATATATTTTATATATGAGAAGTTAGGTTGATGGGTTTGTTTTGTGTAATTTTAAGAAAAGGAATCGAAAGTGGGTTTTCTTTTGTATGAATTATTGATATGTTTGGGTAAAGTAAGCTAAGGTGGTTGAGGAATGAAGCGGTGGTGGAGGGGGGTTGGTGTTTTTGTTTGTTTATGGTAAATGAGAATAAAGGTGGTGGTGTTGGGGGCCTGGGAGACCATTATGGCGAGGTATCGGTCATGATGATGTTGGTAAGGTGAAGTGAATCTCGCAAGGTGTAAAAGGCTACAGGGATGTCATTGTTTTAGATCGTTTTGGTGGGTCCTTTATCTCTGCAATTATGTTTCCGATAAGCATTGGCTAGTACCCTTGATAACACAGGGATGAAAGATTGATGGTCTTCTTCTGAAATAAGCAGGAATTCGATAATGGCAGGACCTTGGGCAGAACACTCTGATGGGTGGTGGAGTTACATGCTACGTCTCTTTCTGTTTCCCATTCAAGAAAAGAACTGATCAACGTGTTAGTGTATTCATGCCAGAAAATTGAATAATAAAAATTTTACACTTTATAAAGATACCTGGTTATTTGGTTTTACCCTCTGTTATAAAATAACTACCATAATCGGAATTGCTCTATGCCTCTAGACATCGTATTCCTGAGTCAGTTCTTCCACATTTTTCAATGCTTTTTCGTGACAAAGTTGCCCACTGCAGTATTATACATACATGTGAAGGATATAATTAAATGAACAGCTATAATAAGCATGGTATGTCTGATGCACTCAAATTGTTAGTTGATTACATTTAAGAAGGCATTTACAGCAATCTAAAGTGTAAACCATGCAGGTTCTTCTGATACTCAGTGCAGAGGGTCACGGTATGAGGTTACTCGAGAAATTGCGTGGACAATCTTTCTCCTGCGTGAAGAATGAGTACAACTTTCTACTCAAATCTTTTCAAAAATTTATTTATCTCATGGTTTCTTCTATTTTTTTCACATCAAACTGCCCCTAAAATTATATTGTAACTTTTGATCCATAATCAATAAATGTTTTAAGCTATTAAGATGAACGTCCTTTCATGAGAAGATATTAGAAAACATGATTAGCCACAAATTGCATCGCTATTTCTCTCCACATATTAACAGGGAAATTTAGGTAAAAGGAATAAAAGAAATTCGATAATTTTTAAGGTAATTTTGAAAAAGATACAAATTATTACTAAATTTAATGTCACTAAATAAATTAACCAATTTTCTTAATTATTATGAAAACCGAATTAACTAAAATAATCTCATACAAAAATGCAAGTAGTGTGTGGACCAAATAAAGTCTCAGGCTATTGCTATAGATTATCGTAGCTACGTTTTCCCATAGCCGACTCTGGATTATCATAGGTTTTGATTTTTGACAATCACGACACAGGCTAGTCTACAACAATAATAATAATTAGGAACAACCACTACTGAGGCTTACACTAACAATGGAGAGATGCACCTATATACAATAGTACAAATTTGAGAGAAGAAAAAAACCAACTGAAAATCCCATAAATTAACATCTTTTAACAGATACTTTTACAAAGAACCTTTGAATATATATGTCAAATATAAAAGAAATGTCGTAAGCTTACAAGGTTTTCTGCTAAATCGGTGGCCGTACCGTTCGTTCCCTCATGCTGAATGGCCTGCATCAGCCATGACACTAGAACAGGGAGTAGGTTATGTCCTTCCATCCATTAGACAAAAGTTCTGATTCAGCATAATTAATAGTAGGGACTATAGCGCATTCCCATTCTAAACCTTGGAACTTTTCTGCAATAAAAGAGATGAGTGTTACGCGTCTACTATTTAGAGAAAAAATATAAAACTTAGATTGCTAAACATTTGTGGCGTGATTTGATGTTTAAGGTCCAAGATGAAATCTCCCTGGAAAAGAAAGAAACGAAAACAACATACCCATATCCAAAAGGAGCATAAGCAAAAGGAGGTGCATACGGGGCTCTGCCTCGAAACCCCTGGTAAGGATTAGGCCGGCGAGGACGATATTGCTTCATCCCTGGTATATTGGTCCTCTTAGCAGTAACCTGCAAAACGTCCACAACAGAATGGGAGGTTAAAAACGAAAATGCAGATATTATTTAAACAGCAAGACTCTATTGTTCTAACCTTCAATTGACGCCCGTGTAGTTCAGATTCATTCAGCGAAAGAGCTTCTTGAACAGCCTGCACTTCAAGAAACTCTACGTAAGCATAGCCCTTTGGTTGGCCAAACTTATCAGTTCGGATGGTGACTCGGTTTACGGTTCCACATGACTGGAAATGCTGCTGCACTTCTTCTGGAGTACATGAATAGTCCACCTGCGGAAAATATCAATCCTAAGAGATCAATTGATGACAAAGCCACATGGAAAGCCGATCAATTTGCTATTGGTTGTCCATGGAAAGTTTTGTCAGTTGCAGAAAACACATAATGCTAATATTCTGGAAATTAATTATAACAAACAACCATGCAATATAATACACACCCATTGCCAATTTAAATGTTTGTAATTTGATGTCAGCCATCCACTCCAACTCCTTTCTTCATATATCCCAGGATACTATGCAATTTACAAACTACAAAACATCCAAATTTTAATTTTAATTCACGGAACTGCAAAATGAATGAGTATGTTTCATGAACTCTTTTTCGCTTTTCTACCCCTTCACCCTCTTTTTCTTTCAAGTTTTGTGTGACTTAGTTAAAATATCAGTAAAAAAGAAATTTGATTAAAAATTCCCTCTTGATCCCAAGGAAGAAAACAGAGAAATGGCAAGGGCCCTTCACCATGACAAAAAATACCTATTATACTTTTGAGCACTAGCACCACCAAAAGCATTAGTTGGTTTTGCAATCAAAATGGGAGATACCACGAAATGTACTTTAACTACAAATTCCTCTTCCCCCCAGTAGGAATCCACGTTCTTGATCTGCAATCTAATCCATTCTTCTGTCCATCCCACCACAAAAACTCTGAGTTTCTATGCTAATGGGCCTGTATTTTCACCCTAAATTATAATTAGCTTTACATGTATTTTCTTTTTCTTTTTCCTACCTTCCTCTTCACTATCAAAATATGATGTGTTGGATTTGACTCCTCCAAAGTGAGTGGAATTCAATATTGAAGATAAATAATAACGACTACATAAAAAATATCACAGATTGAGATTATAATTAATGTCAGATTTTGTTAAACATTTATTTAGTTTTATCACAATTATAAACCATTGGTTTTTTGATCAACAAGGCAGTTTTATCATCTAAAGTGCATCTCCTCATCTTATAGGAGCCAAATTCGGTATGTCCACCATACTACAACTCCATGAATATCACTTTACACACAAATAACGCTTTAGCTTCTTAATTTTGTCAATCCCTCTCTTTTCTTGTTGCATAATTTGTTTTCAAATCTTAATTTTGTAAATTTCTCACATGATTTTCTCTCCAGCTAAATATTATATATTTTTTTCACATACTTCCAACTGCAGCACTACTAAACCAGAAAACTTGCAGATGAATGCATAACCTGCAATTGGAGTCGGGCATATGTCAATTAGGACGCCACCATTTGAAAACACAATCAAACTTTGAAATATCAAGAACAGATTCAACACCAAAAAAAGTTCTCACCATCAAAAAGTTCAAATTAGTAGCAATTTACAAATTCAAAATTTCCAAGACTCAAGTAGGTGAAGACTATGCATTAATCTTTCAATTAGCAGTTAGGCATCCGCATTATACAAGAGCAACAAACATGAACAACTTTGCTATGATACACGAGAAATAAAAGGTCAGCTAAAGCCAATACTAACTGGAGTTATCAGACACACAGAAAAATGCATAAAAGACCACATAAATGGCCATGGACATTTGATCAAATGGAGTAAAACAATGGACTGAGATAAGCTATCAATATCATTTTATTTGTGTATAAAAAAAAATAGCCCTCCCCATGATAATTTCAAATAAGGTTGCAGACACAGTGAAGTGGGATGAACATTTATTCCTCCAACAGGATTGGTTAATATGAACAGCTTAGGGTTTTGAAAGCAGCACATTCTAAAGGGGAGAAATATTTCAGGGCTTGAAGTTGCTTAGCAACAGTGATGACTGGCAAGCCAATCAAAACAGGTCAGGTGGGTAGGGCAGGTATGGATTTGAGTAAGAGGCTATAGCTAACATATCATAGCATAACGGGTGAAAGAGAAGACACGTTGCTAAGCTTAGGTCCATGCCCTTCCAGAGCTTCGAACAAGAGACACAAGAAAACTAAAATAGAGGAGCCATATCCAATAAAAATTGTAATTAATGTTGACGTTGAGCATAAGTCCGAACATAGGATCTAAATCATGATACAACAAGATTTGTAATGTTCCAAAAATCATAATTTCTATTAGAGAGGCTTTATGCCATCAATAGTCTACTCATCCAACATAATCTTGTTATCCTAGATCTGCATTCTCGTTTTGAGTTATTAAATTAACATGGATACTGTCATGGTACGCATCCAGATGTTTACCATTGATTTGAATAGAAAATCTTTGCAATCAAACAGTAATATTAATTATTCTTCCGCCTTTTAATGGACATATATCTATATCTAATCAACAACTTTCCAGTGCCCCTGCTTTAATTTTTCCCTCCTAATCTTTGTCTACGAGTAAATATTTCCTCTACATCGCATTGCTTCAATTCCGCATGTCAAGCAGCGCTCAAAGCACTCATTTATGACTTATGCAGACATGAAAACAACAAAAGCACTAACTAAAAAAAACAGTATGCTGAACTAAAGCAAAACCTTAAAATAAAAAAGCAGTAAACAACGGCAAGAAACATGCCAGATGTTCTCCAATATGGCTGTTAGGATAAAAGACATTTTGATCTTGCTGCTGGGAATATATTCTCACAGTCAGAAAAAAGAGAGACCACTTATGGATGTTGGAGTTCTATTCTATCACATTCAATTATTCGAACATTGTCACTTTCACATGCAGACACACACACATGTAAACATGTGAGTAATATCAAACCATGAAAAAACAAACACATGTAAAGATGTGTGTAATATCAAACCATGGGTGTAATATCAAACCATGAAATATGTTTTTCATAACATTAAGGTTCAATCAGTTTCCTAATTATGTATAATGATGAACTGGTAGAGTCTAGACTGTATAGAGCCTCAGGATTAAGAGTAACGAGATTAAAACAAGACCCTCAACAATTAAAGTCACATGACTCCAGGAATCACAATCCATTTTGTTTCCATAGCAGCCAACACATTTATACACATTGGTTTGTTTTGAATTAATAACTACAGGCAAAATATATAAGTTAATCTCAGTAGTATACACAGCCCATATTAGTAAACACATATTAGTAAACACGACAATTAATGAATTAAAATGAGCAAAACATAAAATTTTAACGTAAACATAAGAAGAGACAGCTCACATTGCCGACAAAGACTGATCGAGAATCTACTTCCTCTTTATTGTTCTGACTCGAAGCAGCAGTAGCAGGAGCTATTTGGAGATAAGAATCAATAACAGAAACAAGAGTCCAAGAATCGATTGTAATGAAATGTCTTGCACACTAAGAAAATACAGTGGTCACACCATGTGCAAGGAGAAGAAGATAAATCAGAAGGAAAAAGACAAAGGTAAAAACAAAACAAATAATATCCACAAAATTTTCTTTTCAGGTAATGAAAAACAGTCAATAAAAGAGACACGTGGGGAGACTCTAGGTTCTCACTTGGGCCTCTCTCATTCACAACATGAATTGCATCCTGCTATGCATTCCTTTAATGGAAAATGCAGAAGCCTTGAGCACTAGGGCACCTCAAGCATCACCAAGTATCGCCCAAAGTCAAATGATCCATGCATTAACCCAGAAATCCATATTTGAAAACAAAACTTGACAAATTTCAGCTACCATCAGTCTATAACACAATTATCTCGAGTGTAACAAAACATCTTGCCATTCATAACCAAGTTAGAGAGCCTTTCTCAACCTAGAAAGTGAACTCTTCGGTCTTCCAGAAAGGAATCAATTGGATATCGCACCACACATCACTAAGCAACACACCAAATCCTAATTTTTCAAGGTAGTTAACTAAAATCAACTAATTGGATATATTATGATTTATATCAACAATGTAAAACAAACAAATAACAAACTAGAGCTAATTCCCACATAGAACACAGCAAATTCGACCCAACTTATATCAAATACATATAATTTCACAAACAACATTAAAAAAAAAGTTGAATATTTAAAAAAAAAAATCTACCGAATTGAAAAAAGTAGCAAAAGAAAAATTACGAAATGAGGTACCTTGTACAGATCCCATTTCCTTCTCGACCTTTGCCTGCATCTCCCGCAAAGCAGAAGCTTCGTCTTCCATTTCCTTCAAGCGCTTCTTCATGTCATCCAACTCCAAGCCCTGCAATGCAATCAGCATTGATGCGTGAAGCAATAAGGGAAATTGATGCAGAGATGAAACGCAAAAGCAAATGGAATGAAATCATTGCATACAGCTTCGTTGCTGTCTGAACCGAGCATTTCAGCGTCGTCATTTTCCATGCTGCTCTGTTTTTCTGCAATTTCCCTTTCTCTGCCATTACTTATACTTTACCGCAACAATCATTTTCATTTCACAATTTAATTTAAGGGTAAAATGGTCTCTTTGTCATCAAAAGTATAAATCACTATTACTACACTATAAAATTATACTTTTAAACAACTATCCAAATTTTGTCACAATAACCCAAAGATTTTGTTCACTTAAAGATATGATTTGAAAGAGGATGAGCGGATGAATTTAAGAAAATTTGAGAGTAAATTTTTTTTTGTAATTTATTTGAGTGGATTTAACCTATGTTATTTTGAGAGTAATTTATTATGTACGAAAAAATGCGAAGATGAATTTTATATTATATGTGCGTTCGCTTCTAAAGATTTGCGCTTATTTGAAAGGGCGGATTTGCAGGATACTTCAATTTTTCAATCTCTTATCTATGCGAAGATTTATCAACATTTACAATTTTACCATCTTAAATACAGTATATTTGTTGAAATAATTTATAAGATGAAATAATAATAATAATAATAATAATAATAGTAAATAATAATAATAATAATAATTAAAATTAATTTTTTATTCTTTATAAATATTTTTACAATTAAATATAACATTAATAATTATCATTTATATTATTTTAATAAGTAGGGACATTTTGGTAATATTTAATTTTTATCTATTAAACAATTTTTTTATCTATCACATCAATCAAATCCTACACTAATTTTCACAAACTTTACTTCTAAATTCACTCTCAATTACCCACAAATCCACTCAAAAAAACAACAAAAAAATTACCCGAACACAGCCTTAGAGGTGGGTGAAAGTGAATTTAGAAATAAAATTTGTAAGAATTAGTGTAAGATTTGATTGATGTGAGGGATAAAAATTTTATTTAATGAATAAAAATTGAAGATTACCAAAATGTTCCTAATTATTAAGGGTGTGTTCTTTTGGAGGAGATGATTTGTGGGAGAGTGAGTAGATGGATTTGAGAGGATTTGAGAAGATTTGAAGGTAAATTTTTTGTTGTTTTTTTGAGTAGATTTGAGGGTAATTGAGAGTGGATTTGGAAGTAAAGTTTATAAGAATTAGTGTAAGATTTGATTGATGTGATAGATAAAAAAAATTGTTTAATTGGTAAAAATTAAAGATTACCAAAATACTCCTAATTATTAAAGTAATATAAAATAATAATTATTAAAATTATATTTAATTGTAGAAATATTTATAAAAAGTAAAATTTAAAATTAATTATTAAAGTAAATTTTAAAAATGTAAAAAGATTATAAATTAGTAAAATAAAAATTATTATGATTATTGTTACT
>NC_028359.1:3363554-3365168 GCF_000741045.1 Vigna radiata var. radiata | reverse complement strand
ATATATTATTTTAAACAACAAGTGAAACTTTGTTTGCAGTAACCAAATACAATAGAATGAGAGTGAATCTAAGATTGGGAAACTGAATACAAGTAAGAGGAATCGAATACAACTTCCTTCATTTGGTGTGTTAAGGTGGAATCTAATACGGTCCGCTAATAATCAAATAGACCCATTTCTTCAAGCTTTTATATCTTTGTTCTTCGTGTAGAAGCATTTTTTTTTTCATCTTCATCCACTAAGGTCATTAATAAACAACATAGACGAGTCTTTTCTTAGCCCTTTCTTGTTCTTCATCTCTAACCAAATGGTTTCTACATGTAAAAACAAGAAAAAGCTCACAAAAACCATTACCTAATAATAGAGCTGTCAAATTTTTTGAAAGCCCTAAAGTCAACCCTGACTCCTTTTACACTTAGCCCCATTTTATTTGATCCACGTCTAAGGGGGCTTTCCAAAAGCCCCTGGTCCCCACGACCCCAAAAAATAGGGTGGGATTAAATTAGGGCCGGGTTGGCCCCCAAAATCTCAATTATCTCTGTTCACCCTCAACATCCCATTTTCTTCTGTGTAAAGGTTTGCTAAGAAGAGCTCCACAACAATGGAAACACACAGTAGAGTCTACGGCAGCCGTGCATGGCGGTAAGGGCGGCGGCAACACATAGTGGAGATAACCTATATGATCTTTTATTTACATCTGTTCGATCTCCGCATCCTTCATTATTGCAGCGGCCCATGATGGAGGGACCGGAGGAGGGCATGGAGGAGGTGGAGGTGGAGGAGGAGGAGGCGACGGGGAATCGGAAGATAGGAAACAGAGAGGAGGTGCTCCTAGTTCTCGCGGAGGCAGGGCGGCCGCTGGACAAACTGCCGGCAGATTTAGCGGTGGCGGTTGAGGCGGGGTGAGTTTCGAGGTCGATTTTGAAGAGGTTCTTCGAGCTGGAAAAATCTTTTTACCGGGCTCAGGACAGACGCCATCTTTGTAGCAGTTTCTCATTGGCGAATAAGTGTTTCATTCTATTCCAGCCTTGAAGAACTGAAACCCCAATTGTGTGAGAGAGATGTGTGGAATAACACGTTGTACTCTTAGGTCTGATGATGTTCTAAGGGCTTGTCACCGTAGTGATGCTCCTACTCGTGCTCTCCATATGGACCGGTAAAAGCTATAACTTTAACATCTCAACAATCACAACCGCACAAAGCTAGCTTGATCTTTATGTTGGTC
Organism: Vigna radiata var. radiata; assembly: GCF_000741045.1. Lineage (NCBI taxonomy): Eukaryota > Viridiplantae > Streptophyta > Magnoliopsida > Fabales > Fabaceae > Vigna > Vigna radiata. Next base: position 3,363,943 of record NC_028359.1, on the reverse strand, counting down.
ATCGATTTTTTTATGTTTATTTGGTGGTTACGAGCTATGGGTTGTGTGATTTGGGAGTTTCTGAAAGTGGGCTTTGGGTAATATGAGGCACTCCCAGTTGCATGAGACGAAACATGTAGTTGATGATAGGTTTTTGGGCTTTGTAATGGTATATTGCTTCGTTTTGTTTGCCTGATTGCTTTCCATAAGGTTGTGATGCCACCAAAAATTTCATAACCTGATTATTGTATTTTTAGTTCCTTTAGGAACTTAACTTTGAGTCTGTTTGGATAGGCTATAGGAGAAGGAATTAAAGAATATGAAATAAGTTTCTTTCATGCATAGGCTAAAATCAGATTTATGGCCAAGCTCCTTCTTAATCATTTGTTGGGTTTACTCAATCGATATGG
>NC_028359.1:3359028-3362074 GCF_000741045.1 Vigna radiata var. radiata | reverse complement strand
CACTGTATTACTTGTAACGATTTGGTATACTTGCCAAAAAGTTATCAAGTTTTTGGCGCCGTTGCCGGGGACTTGTGTTCCAACACAAGGCAATTTGGACATTTGTGACTCTTTTAGACTTTGTTGTGAATTTTGCTTTTGAATGTTGTTGTGTATGCAGTTGTGACTACAAATGTTTATACTTTCCATTGGTTTGGTTTGTGCTTAAAGCTTGTTTTGGGGTACGCCTTAGAGCATGATCTAGTTGTTGAAAGATCCTAGGGATGGGATTTCAGCAGCCGAACTAGCTAAATCAACCCAGATTTTACAAATCACCAGGGATGGGATTGTGAGTTTGGGCCCTCACTGTTCTGGTTCTTAATGCAAGTTTTGATACATTCTTAGGCCAAGGGATTGGGTGAGGTGTGTCAAGCTTAGATAGGCACAACAAGAGGGATCTGAGTGTTTTTACCTTAGAGAACAGGGAAAGTAATATTCATCACCTTAGGAAAGTACTAAGTGATCTTGCAACAAGAGGGATCTGAGTGAGGTTATTTAGGAAATTCATTTCGATCATTCTGCATATTAGAACTGTTAAGTTTGAATGTGTTTTTGTGACGCTCCAGTCGCAGAGCGCACATCTGACGTGCGCTCAGCGACCAGAGTATTTTATAAGGCAGTGATTTGCTCGCACAGCGCATCGCATGCGCTTTACGTGAGAGAAAAAGAATTTGTTAATTATATTGTGGTTCGCACAGCGCTCCAAATGCGCTTTGCGACTTAAATATTTAATTTTCTCTCTCTAAAGCAATTCGCATAGCGCATTTAAATAGCAAAGCGAGAAAAATCATTGAGGCAAACTGGGAGAAATTAAGTAGTTAAATCGCATAGCGCAAAATGTGAGAAAGGATTTTGTACATTTATTCGCACAGCGGACAGCTGAAGTATGCTCTGCGAATTTTTCAAAAAAAAATAAAAAAATAAAAAAATAAAAAAATAAAAAATTCAAAAAGGTAAATTAGCATAGCGCACATGTGGTGGCTAAGCTAATTATGCCATTTCTTAAAAAAAACACATTAAATTAAAATGAAAAAAAAAAGAAAAAGAAAAAGAAAATGCACAGCATAGCGCACACCTTGGTGCACTCAGCGAATGCAAAAAAGAAAATTAACATTAGCATAGCGAAGTATCAGATGCTAAGCTAATATTTTTTTCTTATTAAAAAAAATAAATAAATAAAATCTCTAAAGAAAATAAAAAAAAATTAAAAACACATTAGCAAAGCGCTAAGTTTGGGTGCGCTTAGCTAATGTTAATTAAAAAAAAATCTCAAAATAAAAAAATAAAAAAAATATACAAATAAAAAATCTAAAAAATAAAAAAAAAAAGTTTAAAAGTACATTAGCATAGCGCATAACCATTGTTGCGCTAAGCTAATGTTTTCAAAAAAAAAAGCAAAAAGAAAAAGCAAAAAAAATAAAAAATAAAAATAAATAAAAAAAAATAAATAAAAAATTAAAGTACACATTCACATAGCGCACAATTTTAGTACGCTTAGCGAATATTGTGCAGATGCTTTCTCCCACAACACCACATGATCTTTTTCAAGAGCACATCCTGCTGTAGCATAGCAAGAAAACCTTCTTTTAAATTGTGATCGACATTGATTCTCTTTTGAGTTTGCGAACCCGGCCTGAGGGCAGGCCTAAGTCCAGGTGGGGGAGTGCCTATGCGGAGGAGGATGATGATGAGGAGCTCAATCCCAGATAGACAACAAAGTCACGAGACATGTGAAAGCCAGTGGAGATCCTGACCAGATGGGTCCTGGTAGAGCAAATGGACAGACTCTCCTATTGTTTCATGTTTATTGTTATTTTTGTATTTCAGTTAAGTTGTTTTATTGTGGAACTCTGTTTGGTTGTTTATGTTTGGTGTTGTAAAGACATTGATGTTTTGATTTAATGATTATGCATTATCTGATTAAGTTATGTGATTCTTGAGGAAGATGACTTGTATGTGTATGATTGTTGTGCTTCAAAATTTTATCTGTGTGTTCGAAAATGACCAGATCTGAGTGTTGAGAGCAGATGTGATTGAGAGATGTAGATTTGTCTGGATATGGAATTGGCTTTTGCATGAGTTTGATTTTACGTACATACACACTTCTTGGTTAAAAATGAAAAGGGCCCTGTTTGTTAATGATTATACAACTACTTGGCCAGATAGCCAACCCTTAGACACTGTGCTTCATTTGTAAAACCTTTTTGAGCCTTGATTTCTTTCTTTCACCTTGAGCCTAATATGTTATCCTACCTTATACCTTAGAAGAGAACATGTACTGTGAATTTGTGAGTTTAAGGTTGAATTCAAGTTTGGGGGAAGAAAAGATCAATAAAAAAATTGAAAAAAAAAATATTGCTCAAATTGAAAAAGAAGGTTGAGCTGTAAAAGAAAATGGTGTGTGATAAATGATATATGTTGGGGATTTGAGTACTGAATTGGGAATTGAAGTTGTTCTCTTCTTAATAGGTGTCTTTGAATCCAAGAAAAACCATTATTCTTTTTCTAGCCAAGCCAAGCCTTACCCTGAAAAGACCTTTGGACTTAACCAATAGTGTGTGAAGTGTCTGAATAAAATGAAATGCAAATGCTGATGAAGTTTTATGACAATTCTACTATCATGTGAGGACAAACACTTGAGTGGTAAGGAATGATAAATGTTGATCTGGTTATTCATATTCTATGCACAGGTGATTTTGTGAGTACTGTACCATGTCATATTTGTTTGAATCTTTGAGAATGCATGTGATTTTTTTTTCTGATGTGCAAAGTCATTCTATCAAAATGTCAAATGTCTGTTGTGTCGTTCATTTTTTTTTTCTTTCTGTGATTTCCTGAGGGCATGAAATAATTCAAGTTTGGGGGAGTTGATAAGTGTGAAAATGAGTTATTTTTACACTTATAAATGATCTCAATTTTATAATTATTCATGTTATTACTCAGTGAAAAGTTGTAATAGGAAGTAGATTGTTTCGTAAAATATTGTTCAGGAAAAGATGTATAAATG
>NC_028359.1:3319738-3358133 GCF_000741045.1 Vigna radiata var. radiata | reverse complement strand
TGTTAGTCAAAGACCAATTCCTGGCACACCAATTGTGTTCTTGTATTGTTTTGTGTATTTTGATGTCTAATTGAGTTATAAAAGGAAGAATTGTCAAGTGTTGCACAAGTCCCTTGGGAGAACGATACTTTACTTATCACTGTATTACTTGTAACGATTTGGTATACTTGCCAAAAAGTTATCACCTTCATAATCCCAGATGAGGCTCTTTGTATTTATCTGATTCATGGGAGGCAAATATTGACTGTGGAAAATTTCGTTGATAGCACCTCTCAATCTTTTTGGAGGTGTTTACTAGTGGATTTTCTAACATATCATGTTTTACCCTCAAGAATGAGAAAGAAATAATGTACACAAGAGTGGAGGAACAAATAAAAGAAGTGTAGGTTTATGTACTAGGATGGTTATCAATCTTCCTAATAAATTGAATCATCCTTTTAAGCAACAGAAGAAAATCATGATTCAAGCCACAATTGTAAATTGATGCATTTTTCCACTTTGAGGGAGGAGATATATCTTGAAACTAAAATATGAACTTCATCTAGTTTATGTTGCTCATTATCTGGATTCATAACCTTTTCTATTCACCAATTCTGCTAAATGTTTGATTCATCTTTCCACTATAGGTTCTTAAAGTCTGGTGGTTTCTTTAGCATCAACAAGTTCTTCACTTGTTTTTAACTAAGCTGCAATGACTATGATGATGATTGATGATGTTGTTCTTGGATACTTCAGAATTCTGACATTGCTATCTTTCCAGGTGGATGCTATTGTATACCTGGTCGACGCCTACGACAAAGAGAGGTTTGCAGAATCTAAGAAGGAGCTTGATGCTTTGCTTTCAGATGACTATGATGATGATGAAGATGTGATCCTGACACACTAAAGGCAGTAACAGAGTTAATGGATCTATTTTAGGCCTTAAAAGTCAAACTCCTTTAGGGAGCAAAAAAGAGTTGGCCACATCAAATAAGAGGACTTGTTGGGAAGTTTTTGAGTTTTAACTTTTGGTTTGGAATGAATGCAGTCTGGGGATAAAGTGGTATTTTATACCACTAAAGTGCTTTTAAATTCTTACAACTAATCAAATGTGGCCTGAAAAGTTGAATTATCTTCCCTACTCTTCAGTCACTTATCTGGGTTACTTTTTTTATTATGGGACTCTGAACTAAAATCATTACACTACCGTTATTCTTTTCCCCTCTTTTGATCTAAAAGGATTGAACTTTACTGTGGAAAATAGCTACAAAAATTTTCTGATTAAGCTAGCATTCTTTCCAGATATTGCTCTTTCCTATGTAAACAGTCAACTTTGACATCCTGTAAAAATTGTCATTTACTTATATTGATATGTGCAGGTTGTGCAAGAAAGGTGGAGTTCTCCGAATGGGTTGACTGCATCTTTTGCATCTAATGCAGCTGTTCCTGAAAATATTTTGGTGTTAATCACATTTTTTTGGAATTCTGAAATATATAATGTTAATGAAATGCTAGCAGGACTACTTAAAGGATGTTTGTGTTTGCCACCATGAAATGAGAAAACCTAAAGTTCAAGATTCTCTATCTTGAGGAAAGCAAAAGAGCCACTAACACATGGCAGTGAGGGTGCTTGGGTAATCTCTACTGCATTGGGTAAAGCATCTTATAGTTTGGGTTAAAGGGTCCAATTTCCAGGTCATAAAAACTTGTTCCAAATGATTTTGGTTATGACGAATTCTGCCTTCATATTTTGCATCTTGAAGTCTCTAGTTTCCTTTTAACCTTTTAACTATGCTCAAAATTTCACCTTCATGGTCACAGATTAATTTTTATGTCTTATTTTCTCCTGTTTTGATGCGTGTAAATTATGAGTTCTCATGTTTAATTGTTGGATATTTAGTTTTTTCTGTAAAAAAGAAAGCCCATGGGCTGGCCCTGAACCATAGGGCTTTGGGGCTTTTTAGTCCTGGGGGCTTTATTAATAAAGGGTTTTTTTGGCCCTGTGAGCTTTTTTGGCCCCAACCCACATAGGCTAGGGCCAGGGCCTATTTGACAGGTCTACCTGGTAACATGAGTTTTCATGCATTTTTATACACTAAATGCTTGTATTTTCAAAATGGTATTTTATAAAGAACGAAAGACAAAACAGAGATTTCAATGAAAATCACTACAAATCCAAGCATATTAGCGAGGTGATGAAAATGCACATATCCCACAAATAAACTTAAATCCATCTTTGCATATCGGTAGAAACGAGCATGACATATCTCGCAAATCCATCCTATCCTTTCGTCCTAAACAGTATAATCCACGGATGTGAACACAACCTAAAAGTTAATACATTTTTAAACAACTTTTTTGAATTATTTATAATTTCATCTATGTCACTTTATTATTTATTTTCATTTTGATTAATAAAATATGTTCGTCGTATTACTTCATGACCAAGAAAATAATAAAGATTAATAGTAGCTTTTAAAAGGTGGTTTTTCATAATATCATTGATATGATCAACACCATTAGTTCAATGTTCAAATGTTGACAGATGATACAAAGCATTTAGACGCTTGTGAATTGAAAAGTAATCTTGAGGTATAATATTAGGCATTCTTTTTATTAGATTGTTTCTTCTATAAGATATTTCTATCGATAACATGTTTAAGACCATATCTCATTGATTAGAGCTTATGTTCATTAGGCGGTATCTTTGCTTTAGCTCTTTTTCTCTCATTAACACTTATTGAATATACAATGTTTATACTTTTAGTGTTTTGTTCTTATCAAGGATAGATATGTTAGTTTTAGCACATAAGAACTTATCTTGATATTTTTGCATGTCTTCCTTAGACGATGCTTGTTGAAATTTATTTTTGTAAACCATATTTGTGCTTGACACACTAGTACAATCAAAGGAATTGGCATCGATTATTTTTTACTGAAGCATATCCTGACAAGGTAAAAAGTCTTCCCCTTATGCCTCGATTGTGAACCGAGTTAGTATCTCGTCTTCTACTACCTTCGTTGGGACCTGAACCGAGGCAATAGAGTGGTTTTTACTTTTTTTTTTCTGGCCAAACTTTGTTCAACTTATTGTCATAAGAAATTAGTTCAAGGCAAATTCTTCCAACCCAATGAGTTGAGCACAAACACGTCCAACATCTTTTTCTCCACCGAGATAACCTGCGTTGGCCTCATCGCTTGACGCTCTCACAAACCACAAGAACTTGTGCTTGCCGAATTCTAAACCATGTGCCAGCTCGTTCATTTGCTCTTGTGAGAGTGTTCCACCACTCCAAAACTGATGAGTCGTTATTTCTTGACTGTATTTAGTTTATTGCACTTAAATAAATTAGGGAGTTGTGTTTAACTGTCCGTTATTTCCCCGTTTTTCCTAATTCTGCTTAATTTAGTCGAAAATTCGTATTTTCACTAATTTGAATTTTCTGTGCTGATTAATTGCATTTTTGGTTGCAGGAAAATTTTGGAAAACATCATTTGGAGCATTAGGATGGTGGCGTGCACATTAAAGACTCAACATTTAGTCATTTCAATTTTAATAAAAGTGTACTTTAGTTTTCTAGAAACATTAATTAGGATTAAGTGCTTTGGGCCTTCTTAGGGGAAAATTTGTAGAAGCCCATTTTTTGTAGGACATGTGGCTTTAGGTTAGGGTTTCTTTTTGAAGGTGGACCCCACCATTTGAGTGAACTCTCGGCAATTTAGAGTGGAGGCCGACCCTTGCACAAGTTAGCACACTTTACACTTCATTTTGGCTAGGTTTTGAACACTCTCATGGAGAGCTTTGGTTTGCCCACGGTTTTGAACCATTGAATGAACAAAGATGGAATTTTCTTCTTCTCTTGCTCGAATCTTTGTTGTCTTTGCTTGGTGGTGGTGAAAAACCGTCCCATTTTCTCTTTTATTTCTTGTTCCTTGAAGTTGGAAGTATGAGTTTGAAGGTTTCTTCTTGCATTTTCATGGTGGGTCTTTGGTTTGAATGAAGAGCTATTTCCATTTTCCTTCTCCTTTGCTGCACTTTGGATGTTTATGTTCAAGTTTTCTTGGTTGGATGATGAAAATGAAGTTCTTGTTGAGTTTTGTAGTGAAGAAAGTTTGAGTAGGTGCATGGGTGTTTGATGCTTGAACCATTTTCTTCTTGTGCTTTTGTTTTGATGGTTGGAAGTAAATTATGAGCTGGAACATTTTGTTTGTTGATGATGGCTGGACGGTGCAACAAGGGGAGCTAGGGATTGCATTTTGTTTTCATTAAAAGTTTGAAGAAAAGTGAGTGTTGGGTTGGTTTGTAGAAGTTAGAATTTGGGGTTTGATGTTCTTGAAATTGTTTGGAAATGGAGACTTGGTTTCTTGGGTGTGTTCTCGGTAATGAGAGGTAGAGAAAGGCTTTTGATGATTGTTGAGAAGTGAAAAAAACGAGAAGGTGTGTTGTAAGGAGAGAGAAATGGCTCATTTAATTTTTACCTCTTTTGGACAAGCACAATATGAAGAACATTTACCATAGAAGGAATTTCTATTTTGGTATTCAACACTTTGCTAGCAATTGCCGAGAATGGCTTGAGGAAGAGAATGTATTGTGATTGTCTTTATTCCCTTTGACTTTGCTTATGTGGCACCTTGGGATAAGCATTCAAAGCATCTTCATTTGGCATCTTGGTTTTAGAATCACGTTTGCAACAAGGAGGAAGTTTGGTCTCAGCAATTTGGCTTTGGAAGTGTGTTGATTTCCGAACTTGGTCTTTTGGGAGAGAGAATAACACAATTTTCATGGTAGAAAAGTGTGGAAAGCAAGGTTTGACTTGGAGAGTGAAGCACATGGCACAAAAGGAAGCAACACATTAATTGGTTTATTGAAGGAAGAGAATGAATGAGATTTTGGTGCATGAGGCTTATGTACAAGAAGGTCTTGTGGGCCATTTTCAATTTCAATTTCTTTAGTTGGTGTGCATGGGGTCACATGGGATGTGTAGGAAAAAGCATGTTTGATTATTCCTTTGTTTTGAATTAGTTTAAATAGTAGGATTAATTGCTTTTGATTTCTTTAATTTAGTTTTGCATTTAAATTAAATTAACTGTGTTAGGTAGTTGTTTGTAACAGTGTTGATGTCTAGTATTTTAATTTGTTTAAATGTTGTCTATAATGTGTTTAGTTGTGTTAATTCAATTGCCATGGTAGCTTAAATTAATTCAGTTGGTCATTAGCTATATTGTGATGTTTCCTTGAGATTTCTGAACAGTAACTGTGGTTGCTACTTTGACTTTAGTTAATGGAAAACCTATATTTGCACTTGCAATTGGATATACGCTTAGTTGCCCAGTTGATGTTACATCTTCGCTTAGTTGATGTAACTGCATGGTGTAAATTAGATTTGACATTAACATTGCATCCGCTTAGTTCGCTTTTATGAAAACAGGGTTAACCTTCGCTTAGTTGGTTAACTTTGTTGAATTAGAGGTTTGAGTCGCAACTTTATTTTGTTGATCTGTGATTGGAAACATTGTAATTAAGTTAATGACCGACTGTTTTTTATTTTGTCTTTGAAACCGTTTTTAAATCTGTGTTTGCATTTCAGTTTGCGTCAGTGTTTTGATTTTATTCATCCGCATTCACAATCCTTTCACAAACCCCCCACTACGTGTTAGACCTAATTCCTGAACCACATTTGGTCCTTGAGAGACGACCTAAGAGTCACTTCCTAGTCTATACTGCATTCTTTTATGCACATTAAATTTTGCATGGGGTGCGACACCCATCAAAAACAAACATACAAAATCGAACAATCTTTTTGCTTCTCTAACCATGTCAAACACTCCAACCCTTTTGTACAACCAGCTGTAGCTGTCCCAATTTGAACAATTGGTCTAACAGGATACAAAGGATGGTAACCCCTTTCCTCATCTTTGAATGCTTTGATCAGACCTGTTTCCGGTAAAAAAAATCAGAAACAGTTTGCAATTGACCATTGTGTTTTGATCCTGTGCTTGAGCATAGAGATCCTTGCCATGAAAGGGCACACACCCTGGTACTGTGATGAGGTGGGGCAGATCCTTGTGGAGCATGAGGAAGTAGAAGTGCGTGCAGAGAGTGGTTACAGAGAACCCAAATCACCAAAGATCACTAACCTCATGCGAGCACAGAGAGCCCAAATATCCCTAAACGAATATCCCCTCGCTGCCAAACACAGAAGCCCTCGCCGCACCATCGCCGCACCATCACCTCGCCCTTGTCGCTCCATCTTCACGCCTTTGCTATGCTAAGGACGATCCCCTACGAAGGCGAGACCCATCGCCAGTCGCCAAGCCCCAAATCGAAACCCTAAATCGAATCGCCAATGCCAAGCCACAGTGTCGCCGAGTCCCAAATCGAATCGCCAACACTGTTGGTGCCACCTCCGCGAAAAGGGATCGTCACGCCGCAGAGACGAAGTCGCGCCGGCCGCCCCTCCCTATGCGAAACTGTGTCTGGACCTGAAAAGAAAAAAGGGAAGAAGAGAACCCAAAGACGAACCCAAAACGAAAAAGAAGAAGAAGAAGAACGACCCATGTGCCACTGTGAGCCACCACGAACGTCGCCTGGTCACGCCATCTCCACATCGTTGCCTAGTCGCGAGAAGAAGAAGAACCAATAATGAAGGTCAGGGTTTTTTTAAAATGAAATCTGATTACTTTACCCCTTCGGACCAAAAGTACTAGAAAGATAGGGCATATTGCCTCGGGTCCTAGTCAACTGAGGCATTCTTAGGGTGTTAGGCTACTGGTGGGGTTTGAACTGAGGTCATATTGTTTATATGCCTCGGTTCCCCTTAAACCGAGTCAGAAAAGTTAACCTAAACTACTAAAATGCCACCGCTTTCTTATAGATTTATGTTCCACCTAAACCGAAGCCTAATGTGAAATTTCAAATCCAGTTTTTTTACTAGTGATATTTTCTCATGTTTATTATTTTACAAGATTCTCTTAGAAACTTTTTCACTTATCACTTTGTGAATGTATATACATGTCTTAAGAACAATGTGATGGAAGCACGCCCAGGCATAACGCTATAACAACTCCTCTCAAAGCAAGCAACAACGAAAGGAAGATATGAAGTTAGATGTTTGGTGCATTGAAAGTGTTTGATGAATGTATGAATGAGCAAAATGGTGAGTATATGGAATCTCTAAGCTGAGTAGGCCTTCCTAACAGGGAAGGAAGCTAGAGGAGAGTGAGAGAATAGTGACACAAGGTTTGACCCAAGAGTATAAAGGCTGAAAAAACATTTTTGCAGCATTTCTTATAAATAGCCCCCTATAAATAATTTCTTCATTTTTCTTATAAATTGCCCCCTATAATCGATTAATGGACACTCCTTTGCACCTAGAACACTACTTATCTTAAATCTGACCCAGATTTCTTCATCCCTCTGCATTTTCTCAAAGTTTCACTACTTCCACTTCTTTCCATGGCTGAACCAAGAAAAAATCGTCGGAGGACTGCAGGAGCTTCCTCCTCCTCCAGACCTCATTCTACCACTATTGATGGGTGAATTTTCGATCAAGATAAGCATGCAAATTATGTAAACTTTTGGCAAGAGAGACGAATCATGGCGGTAAAATACATTCGCCTTGACTTTTATCGTTTTTATGGATTCCAATTTCTAGATCTTTTCAGAGATCAAGGTCTTACACATCTTATTGAGCAAAAGGGATGCATCTATCCCGATCTCATCAGAGTATTCTACTTCAATTTGCACTATCGAGACAGAATCATAACAACTAAGGTGAAAGGCGTTCCAATAATTTTGGATGACGACGTGTGGATAAATGTTGCTCAACTCACCATATGGGATGATGCAATGAAAGTTCACCTTGGTGTTTTGGATTTAATCGTCTGATGGCATTTCAATCATTTTTGCGCCATCTTGAGCAACAAGCAAACAGTCGACAACTGCTTGTTGGTGGTTTCAAAGTTGAAGAACGGATGATCCACTATCTGATCGTGTGGATTCTATGTCCTCGGGCCACAACCATGCTCAATGTTCTGAGCAAGATCTTCTACTTCTGTATGGGATTCTAAATCACATACATATTGATTGGCCTGCACTAAAATTCGACACCATGCTGAAGGCCAAGAAGTATAACTCTTACCATTTTCCTTATGCTCTCCTTATTTCTAGAATTTTGGATTACAAAGGAGTAAGTGTGGAAGGTGAACACGTCCAAGCCATTCAACCCATTGGCACAGAGATTGGTGAAACTACCTTTTGCTAAATGAGATTTGTTGCTAGAGGAAGAGTAATCATTCATAAAGACGATGATCATTAAGATGCTGATGAAGATGAAAATATGGATGCTCACATGGCGGAACCAGTGCGAGCTACTGCTCCTTCTAACGTTGGTCCTTCTTACATACCTTCATCCTCCTCCCTCACCATGGAAGAGCATTTTGCTAATTTGACTAAGCAATTGGAAGATATGAGTCTTGCACAGAAAGCTCACTTCGATCAAATTTATGAGTGGCAGCAATCTCATGAAGATTACGTGGTTGATCAATTTCATGAAATTAATGTTCGCCTAGGGAATATTGAAAATCACCTCAACCTTCAACCAACCAAGAGATCCCCAAGTCCTGAATTTTATACTTAGGTTTATATGTTAGTTTGCCTTGTTGCTTGGTTGTTTTTCTATTTCTGAACTTTTATGATGCTCCTTATGATGAAAATGTACCCTTCATGTTTTGAATAAAATGATCTCTTATTTTTAAATGCATCCATTGTTTAATTGAGGGGGAGATCATATTAAGGGGGAGCATTTTACATTTATCTTTTTTGCTTATGATAAAAAAGGGGAGAAGTATAATATAACAGATAGTGCAGGTACTACCAATCCTTTGTTGTCTGTTAGCTTGTATGTTTTGTAGGAAAACCAAAGTTGCTTTAAAACATGTATTTTTTATCATCATGAAAAAGGGGGAGATTGTTACCAATAAGGAGCATTGGTAAAATTGAAGATAAATGATTTTGATGATGCTCCAAGAAGATTAACTGAAGAAGATATATTAGAATTTATTTTAAAAGCACTTTGTAGAATATAAATGTATTAGGAATGTATTTGAGCATGTAAAACTTAGAAAAAAATTTGTATCTCTAGTATTGTCACGTATTTAATCGATTATGAGAAGCTATAATCGATTATCCTAAGCTTTTCTGAAAAACCATGTTGTTCTGGAATAATCGATTATTACTCCAAATAATCGATTATCACAGGTTCTGATTAGAACTGTCCAAGTCTCTTGAATAATCGATTATCCCTTATAATAATCGATTATCACTTTTTGAAAACCTCTGTAACGAATTTGAATAATCGATTATAACTTACTATGATCCATTGTCACTGGCATTTGTAATGCTAACGTTCAAATTCAGACCTGTAGGCTATATATAGTTGTTCCAAACCCTTAGAGGGTAACTCTGAGCTTTTTAAGAATACAGTTTGTTTGAGGAAGTTCTAAAAAGCTAGTTCAAGTGCTTTGCCTGGTCTCGTGAATAGGAGAAGCTCGCGTTTCGTGTGTCGAAGTCGGAGCGGTTCTCTTCGAGTTGGCAAGGTGGTCATCTTTCGGTTCGTCTGTTGAAGGAAGATTTTAATTGCACTGTTCCAGTTCGTTTGTTGAAGAAAAGTGCAGATTGTCCGCTTCCAGTTCGTTGGTTGAAGGAAGCACCCTTCTGATTCGTTTGTCAAAGGAAGGTTCTATCATCTTATTGTCATTCACTTACATTGTAATATGAAATCTGATTTTCAGTGAAAATGTTAATCACTTTTTATAGTGATTAACAACTGGACGTAAATTCTTTTGAATAGAACCAGTATAAAAATTCAATGTGTCATTTTTCTACTCCTTACACTCTTTACTGTTTTGCACATCAGTTGTTCGATAAATTTTTTTAAGAAAACTTACTTATAAAACTGACCATTTTAATTTAACTTTTAACTGAACACGTTTTCCGCTAATTTAATTTTATTCTGCTGCGTGACTCTATCCATGATACCGATTGTATCAGTATACAATAGTTACATTATAAATTGATACAAAATCATATATAATTTTAAAATTAATTAAAAACTAATAAAATAATTAAATAAAAATATTATTAAACTTTTATATAAATTAATAAACATTTGTCAGATTTTCACATCGGAATAGATGATCATCGGAAATCTACATTCGATACTTTCATTTTAAGTTTTTTTATTCAAAATTAGTTTTATTAATTTTAATATATTTAGAAAATTATTTTTTATTAATTACAAATTATAAAATATATTATAAACTAATACATAAAATTAAAAAAAAAAATTAAACTAATATAAGAAGTATTAAAAAAAAATTAAACTAATATAAAAAGTATCTAATGTAAACATGCAGAATAAATATAATAAAATCGTGTATCAGATATCCACATTTGAAGGTTCGTAAATCGGATATCCACATATGAAGGTTTGTAAATAAATCAAATATCACATATGAAGGTTTGTAAATAAATCAGATATCACATCTGAAAGTTTGTAAATCGGATATCCACATTTGGTTCACACATTGGCTCTCCCAGTTTCGATTTTTCATTTCATGCAAACATATTAACGAAAATAAAATACGTCTCTTCCATCAATATCAATCCAACCAATAAGATGCAAACAGATTTAAAAAAAAAAATACTAACAATCCATCAATATTAATGCAACAAACAAGATGCAAACAAATTTAAAAAAAATACTAACCTCCCTCTTCAACAAGAAGACACACAAAAATGAGCTAATACAAAGCACTCCAATACACCATCCCAAAACAAGTCAAGCACTCCAACTTACACTCAACAATCCTTCTCAAATATATATAAACAACACTCACTCACAAATATGAACTGCAAAGTACAAAAACCTCAAGAAGAAAAATATTATCAAAGAGTTGTAGAAATGAAAGGGTGCGGGGTGGTGCAGGGGAGCAAGGTCAAGGGGTGCAGAGGTCAGGAATGCATGTTTAGTGATTGGAGGAAAATGGAAGTGAGATCAATGGTGGGCACAAAAATTCTCAATAATCAAAATATTAAACTTTTAAACCACTTATTAATTAGGAATATTTTAGAAAATTGGAGGTGCAGGGGGAGATGAAACAATACATGGAGATGAAACACTCTTCTGGAACTTAGCAAGCTAGTACTAAGTTACCACTCATAGGAAATTGTTTCTTGCACATCCATGTTTTCTCACTGCACTCCTGTAGATTATATGAAATGACTATTTTACTCTGACTGAAAGAATTAATAAATATCTAAATTATTTTCCTTTCTTAAAAATACATTATTGTACAATTGGGAATTTATTATCTTTTAAAATATATTTTATATTTTTGTATTATAAATATATTTAAAAATTTAATATAATTTGGATTGTGCTTTTTAAAAATCATTTTAAATTTAAAACTATTTTTTGAATTATACAATTCAAAATATATTATATATTTTATATTGTGAAATTCAAAATATATTATATTTTTAAAATATATTTTAAATCGTTCTATTTGGTAATCAATTGGAATCCATAATGTATTTTAGAAATGATACATTATGATAATACATATTTCCGAATTAAAAAAATACAGTATGAAATATACAATAAAAAATATATTAATTTTTGAAATTGATTCCGAGTAGCATATTATTTTTCATCTCCTTATATCTTCATTCATTCCCCTAACCTCTTACTCAAAAAACACACCCAAATCCATTAATCGCCTGCCGTCACCGTCTACCAACGCCTTCTTCACTATCAAAAACGTTGCCACAACAACAATAAAGATATAATTGCTATTTTAAAAACTATGGGGTTGTAAAAACAAAACTTAGAGGTGCATGAAGCAATGAACCTATTCATACTTCTTATAATTATTTGCTTCCTACATTCTCACGTTTTTTCCCCTGATTAAATAACTATTTTACGCTTGATGAAAAAATTAATAAAAAATTTAATTATTTTCTGAAAATATATTTCATATTATAAAATCTAAAATATATTATGTTTCAAAATAGATTGTAAATTTTGTAATGAATGTGTCATGCGGACGCATGTGGTGTTGTGGTAGCGGTCAGGAACTGGCACGTGTGGATCTCGATGGCCACCGACGAACTACGGTCGACTATGCAGCTAAGCTAAAAATGAGATATAGACTGAATTTTTAATTCATCTTTTTAAGTTAAATGCTAAGTTAAAAAATAATTTAAAAGATTATACTTTTTATATTGTATTATTTGAGTAATATAATTAATTCTTTTAAATTAAATTTTAAATTTTGACTATAATGAAATAATTATTAACCAACTCGAGATATAAAAAACATTAATGTGACATCCGGACATTAACGAGGACGAGAAATGATCGGTGCAAGAGGCACCAAGAGACACCGATAAGGAGCGGTTCCTGGCAGACTTTCAGTGAAAGAAACACATGGACGAATAGAACATACACCGAAGGATCTAGAGACTATAAAGATATGGGACTATACAATCGAAGGATAACTTAAAGGAATTGATTTGACTACTCATATCAACAAATACATTTGCTTTTCGGTAGCCTGACCCATAAGAACTCCATAGTTAAGCTTGCTTAGCTTGGAGTACTTTAGGAATGGGTGACCTTATGGAAGTTTTCCCCTGGAGTAATTTAGGGATGAGTGACTTTTTGAAAAGTTTTTTCAAAAACTGTGCAAGTGAGTACAAAGTACACCGGAAAGCCGCCTGTATTGACGTGTGAGGGTAGTCAACAGTCTATGTAGTTGTTGGGGCGTTACAATTAACAAAATTAAATGTGTTTTTAAAATATATGTATATATATTAAATAAAAAAAAAACGTAAGTTTATATTATTATATAAAGAGACTCTTTTTAATGTACACAGTTTTATTTCTAATTTTAGTCTTTAAGTATGTGTTTTCACATCATAATATGTTAATTCAATAATATTAACTTTAGTAGATCAATACGCTGAGTATCTTGTGAGTTTGCTATTTTGTTTGTATTTTATTCATTATCAACTGAGTTATTTTTAGTTCATTGTTACAAATTTAAAGCTTATATTTTGCAAAAAATTATCCCTACAAAAATATCTTAATATAAAATCATGAAAATGTTAAATTAAACATTATTTATATAAAAACGTTGGATTTTATGAATGAAAAATAGCTAACCAGACAATTAAAATAAATGTTTAAATCTTTTTTTGGTTTCTAAGTTATGAGCGGATGTTCAGTTTAATCTCCGCTTTTAAAAATGTAAACCTTTGATTCCTAAGTTATAAAAAATGTATCAAATGAGTACTTTTTAACTTGAAATACTGTTTTTATAAAAAATGTAAACCTTTGATCCCTAAGTTAGATTGCTCTTTGTACTTTGATCATGAACATAAAAAAGGACTCATTTGATACATTTTTTATAACTTAGGGACCAAAGATTTAAATTTTAAAAACGGGAACTAAACTGAACATCCGCTTATAACTTAGGACCAAAAAGATATTTAAACTTAAAATAAATTTTGAAATTATAAAAATAAAATAATAATAAAAAATATAACTTTTCTCCAAGCTTCATCATTAGAATCTGGTGTCTAAATTTATGGCCGAGTTTCGTGTGGGCTCCATGGTAGACAACAAGGACATTGGAACAGTTTTGTTGGTCTAACAATGCAATGAATGCGCCCACCAAGAAGAAGAAGTGTAAATTCCTGTTCATACCTTTTTTTTTTTTTTTTTTTTAATGTCATTCTACTGTTTTCACTGATATTTTCATCTTGGAAAAGATGCCTTGCCATTATTCTTTATGGAGTTTGTGGCTATGTTCATGTTTGGTAGAAGATTTCAAAGTGGCAAATGAAGTTTGAATTTGTCATATATTTTTATATAACTAATTGATTTAAATAACATGCATCATAATATTTTTAATAAAGGTACATGTGTGTGAGGATATATACCTGATATGTTATTATGTAGTGTTAACCTAAAATTCATTAAGAAAAGAAGATAATAATTATACTAATGGTTTGATCACATAAATTAAGATGTTAAAGAAAGTTATTATATCAAGACTTCCTATAACAAATGCAAGTAACCAATTTGGCATAAGAAACCAAGGTTGATTTTTATCTATAATGTTTGACAAGTGAGGTACTGTAGTATTTATCAGGACATGTTTCATATGAGTATTTTGGAAGATATTGAACGTAATAAATTATTTTAAATCATTAAAATGTAATTGAAGATTCTTACATCTTACTAAAATAAATTCAATAGTAATCAGTATATATTTTTTCTTTTAGAATAAGAATGGATGAATTTTGCATTGAGATGTGAGTGTTTTCAATGGTTATATATTTATGTGAATATAGCATAATAATTATACTAATATTAATGTTTATAGTATTAACTCACCTTTGTGTAAAAATGAATACTGATCAAAAATTAATTTAAAAATTAATGATGACTCAAAATTGATGATAATTAGAGCCGGCATTAAAAAGTCCATGCCAACAATTTATCGTCCTATGTTTTTTTTTTTTTTTTTATAGTGGCAATATCTTTCATTTTTAATCTTGGTGTTATAATGATTATTATAATTTGGTTTTATTGTATCATATATGATAAAGATTTCTCAGTATCATCATTTTGGTGTGTGTATACTAATTGTTTTCACCTCATGAATAATACCTAGATATAGATATTGTACCGTATGGTCTCTTAATGGAGGTTAAAGCGTGATTGGACCGTCGTCACGCTCACGAAAGGTAAAAGTCCATCACAACTAGTATAAATAGAGGTATCAGGTATGTCTTCAGATCATATTGCATTTGCTGCACATTATGTTTCAGGTTCGGCCTTCAATAGATGACCACTCTTTGCAGACCGTTCAACCTTCTACACCAAAAAAAGCGTCCAGCCTTCACGGACTGTCCGACCTTTCACACCACTTGGAATGCTCCAGGCTCCGTCCATCCTGTCGTCACCACTTTACACCCGAAACAGATATAATATATAAAATAATAAAAGAAATATTGTACTATTTAATATTTAAATATAAACTGTTAACAAAATCTCGCAAACAATATTAAAGAAGGAAAAATATTGATGAGAATTCATTACTGTACATGTTGCATAACAATTTGCTTAATTTGTGGATCACGACGTAAGCATTCTTTATATATTCATAATTTTGTACTCTTGGAATCGCATTCTCCACTCTGCTGAAATTGACCAAGTCTTCTAGTCATCCAATCTTGGCTAAAAGAAGGCGATTTTATGTGAGGAAGAAAGTTACTTATAAAACAATAAAACAAATGGTAATAAAATATTAAATAATATAAAGTATAGATATGCGGCTAATTTTAATATGGAAACAACTTGCTGGCGGCTAATGTACATACATTAGAAGGAAGGAAGAGAAGCACGGAAAACAAAAACAAATTATAAAATGAAAAGATAGAATGCGCATAATGTATTCCAAAATATATATGAAATAAAAAAATGCATAATTAATTCTTTAAAAAAAATTACGTGTTTTGATTGAGATGACGCAAAAAGTTGAGATTTTAAAAGAATGTTGATCTCATAGATAAAAGTCAGAGCATGTAAACAACATGATGTACTCGTTTTGTATATATTATATGGAATGAACACATGGAAATAAAGAGGTTGATTATATATGCAGAAGAAAGTATATATGAACAGATGAAATGAAGAGATTATGAAGAAGAAGAAAGTGGGTTTGTAATTGAAAAGGACGAGGAAGAGCAAGCAAAAGGATCAGAGATGATTTTTGATCGAAGAAAAGAAGATACAGAAACCAAAATTGAGATGATATAGGGTTATTACCTCCAGGTTCTTTTTCTTTTTCCTTCTCAACTGTTGCACTCAGAATATTACAAAATCAAAGTTATGAATCCATGACGATATAACATAAATGATCTAATATTCCAACCTATACATCAGATCATATTAGATATTCTCAATGTTTTTGCTTAAATTTTAACTCAGCCTAATCAAATTTATTGTTTGTTGAAGTATTCATTGAAATTTATATATCCTTACTTGTTTTTCTTGCTGTGCTTTAGTTTAACAGGCAAGAGTGGTTTATTTTCTAGGAACATGGAGTATAATTTTGCATGATTTTTACATACGAGTTTTTGATTTACTGCATGATGTGATTTAACTATATTTTTAATAAATGTTTGACAAAATTGGTTGGTGGATATAGATGTCAATTTTCTTGGGTGTCCATTTATATCGAAAGTTATATGAAAATGATGGATTGTTATTATATTTGTAAACTATTTTAAGTCTTGACTTTGAAGCAGCTGAAATTTTGGCTGCAAAAGGATTTTTTTTACGAAATATGATCAATAAAAGGAGTTAATTAATTTCACATGGAAACTCAAAGGAGAGTGTCACTATAAAGAAGAAGACTATTTGATGATGATAACAAGCAAGGGTTAGGTTATCTTATTTTTAACAACTCAAAGTATATTTGATATTCAAATCTATGTAAAATAATTTAATAATTTTTATTTGTGGTTTGAGACAGACACTGCCCCATTTCTTAAAATGATTTGCAACTGATCATAGTAATAGTCGACAGAAACTACTTTTCATCGACAAGTGCGTGAATGTTTGGGGAAACAAACAAAACAGCGTTTGTTGTGCAAATGCTTCCTTTACGTGGTTGAACTCAAGCCACAAATGTCACAAACATACATGGGACTAGTGTCCTTACGTGCATTTGTTAGAGTACGATTTCAACTTACAAATTGTATTCGTTGACACTTTCTAATATAGACCAAACATAGAGTAGGAAATGTTGAACCACATATAAATAGAGAGCCATTGGCACAAACGACTTACGTTCTACACACATTCAACTCATATTTTCAAATACTCAAATAATGATAATTATTCACTAAAATCAAGAACTGAGACTCTTCAATACACGTCTAACTTGGATGTTGGAGTGCCTTTTGCGGGTACCCCCCCCTCTCCATCAGGAAGGCGACTGTGCTGTCAAAGTCTGAAGATCACAAAGCGGTCAAAGGTTGAAGATCACCGAACGGTCAAGATTGTAAACGATTGAGCGGCCCAGGCAAAAAAAAGATTATCGGAGAACCCAGTTCAAACATTGAAAAACGATAGAACCACGTCAAAATAGGTTAGTCTCTCGGTCCTACAAATCTAGACTGAAACAATTAATAAATTTCACACAGGTAATTAAGATAACGAATCTGTCTATATATATTTGGTTTGATTTCAGAGAAATATATCGAGAAGGGTAGTGTAGTGTAGCAGATCTGCATTAAATTGTGTTGTCGTAAAATGGCTTCTTTTGTTCCATATCATTCACCTGCTCCTGGTGATTATGAAACTAAACCTAACTCATCAAGAGTTGAAGCCACTGCACTGGAAATAGAAGAAGAATGGAGTGTTCCTAAAGCAAAAGGAGAAAGTTCAGGTTGGAGAGAAGAGGAAGGTATGAGCTTGACATGGAAAAAAGTATGGGTGACTGCTTCTATGGGAAACAATGGAAGCAAATCAATTCTGCAGGGTTTAACTGGTTATGCCAAGCCTGGGCAACTTTTGGCCATAATGGGTCCTTCTGGTTCTGGAAAGTCCACACTTCTTATATTGGATAATCATACTCATATATCTTAATTTTCTATACACTCATGTTATACAATTTTTTTCTTTATTTTTCTTGTTTTTCTTCCTATGACATTATACATTTATAAACCTCTAGAAATATGTTAAATCTTGACCAACCTTCATTGCATGCTTTAATCTCTTGGAGATTAGGTCAACTTCCAAAAGATTATGTTTTCTCAATAACTTCAAAACAAAAGTTTATAATAATATTTTGTTTTTGAAAATAAAATATGTTTGATATTTTCTCTAGGTTGAATAACATGAATATATGATAGCTAGATAAATGGAGATTTTCTTTTACTTGTTACAAGAAATAAGTGCTAAACAAAGGGCATTGTTATTTTTGTTTTTTCTACCTTCTATTTTGAATATATTTTTCCCCATGCTAATTAAAATTAGTTTTCATGCAAATTGATTTTGGTGTGATTGATGCTTATATGTTTATAAACATTAAGTAATTCACTCAAACTATCCTTAAATGAAATGAATCTCATTCCTTGAAAATACTTAAATTGCATCTTTTCTCTTTTAATTTAAAAATGAATTTTGAAACCCTAATTTTGAGCTTAATCTTTTTTATCTTGACATTAATTAAACTTTGATTAATCCAGTGAATTTGGCTATCTTTTCGATTTTAGCATTAAACTTAAATTAGTTAATTATCACTAAACTTAAACTAATTAATGGAGTGAATCAAACTTCAGATATGATAGGAAATTTTTATAAGAGTTTCTTAAATAACTTTTTTTTTTCCTGCCTTTTGTGATAAATATTCTCAATAAGAAAATAGAGTACCAATATTTATAAAACCAAAAAGTCATCAACGCAACAGACTTTTATAAGAC
This sequence comes from Vigna radiata var. radiata, assembly GCF_000741045.1. NCBI lineage: Eukaryota > Viridiplantae > Streptophyta > Magnoliopsida > Fabales > Fabaceae > Vigna > Vigna radiata. Next base: position 3,339,589 of record NC_028359.1, on the reverse strand, counting down.
ATTATACATAAGTCATTTAATATTTAAATAATACTGCCTTCTACATTTTTCTCTTTCCATGTTGATTAACTTACCTACTTCTCTTTCTCATCTTTATTTCCAAACCCCATTTAGTCTTCAAACTATGTTTACGAAGTCTTTCTAAATAGAAAAAAAAATCCTTTTAACACTATTTTTTTTAACAACTTTTTATTATGCATGTATGTAAATTTATGATTAATCTATTTTAAATATTTTTTTAAATATAAATTCAAATAAATCAATAAAATAATGATACATTATAAAAAAATTATTAAAAAATATTGTCAAAATATCATCATCTTAAAAAAAAAACCTCCATGCACCTTCTTTTATTACAAAATTCTGTTTACAAACAACATAAAATAGTTATAAAAAAACTTTATATATAAAGAAAAACAAGAGAAAAATAATAAAAGACATTTTTAATGTCAAAATACCATTGGTTTTTTTTTTCCGAAACTGAAACAAGGAGAATTCAGCTGGCAAATAAACACTTATCATGAATGTTTATATTAGTACACCAGTTGTTTTGCGTTTAACTCTAATTTCATAAATATTGTTATGTCACGCCATATTTAAAATATTTAACAATTTTACTTTAATCAGTAATAAAGTTATTCTAAATCTTAAAACAAGTTTTTCATATTATGCATATACCAGTAAAGGTTATAGTTTAATGTTAAGAGATATGTTATAATTTTACTGTACAGCCAAATCAGTTCTAATGCTAGCATGATCAAAGAGTTGTTACCTGTAAGATTTGAACTTTTGTGGTCTTGGAAAACTTAAATGATGATATAAATTCATATTATAGGAAGATTAGGTTCCGACACAAGGCAAACTGGGGAGATTCTTATCAATGGGAAGAAACAAGCCCTGGCATATGGAACATCAGTATGTATAAACTATTAAATTCATGAAGAAAAAATAAAGCAAAAGAAATGTTATTTATTATCAGTAGCCACATGATCTATTAAACATTCTTTGGATCCATGTTGTGACGACAGGCATATGTGACACAAGATGATACCTTGATGACAACCTTAACGGTTGGAGAAGCTGTGCACTATTCAGCTCAACTTCAGTTACCTGACAGCATGTCGAATCAAGAGAAGAAAGAGAGAGCAGATTTTACAATCAGAGAAATGGGTCTTCAAGATGCCATTAACACAAGAATTGGAGGATGGGGTGTTAAAGGGATTAGTGGTGGTCAGAAAAGGAGAGTTAGCATCTGCATTGAGATTCTTACACGACCAAGGCTACTTTTCCTTGATGAACCAACTAGTGGACTTGATAGTGCAGCTTCCTATTATGTCATGAAAAGAATCGCTACATTTGATAAAAGAGATGACGTTCGCCGAACTATTATTGCCTCAATCCACCAACCTAGTACTGAAGTTTTTCAACTTTTCGACAACCTTTGTCTTCTATCTTCAGGCAGAACTGTCTACTTTGGACCTGCTTCTGCTGCAAGTGCGGTTAGGGACTAAACTAAAACTTCTTTTCATATAGCACTCTTTTGCTCATTTTTAATTTTAAGGTTCAGCTTTACTAATTTTGCTTTTGTTCAATGTAGTTTTTCGCTTCAAATGGTTTTCCTTGTCCTTCTCTCATGAATCCATCAGATCATATGCTGAAAACCATAAACAAGGATTTCGAACAGGTAACTAACTTGACCATGCTTCCATGGAATAAGTGTTCTTTTTGGGTTTTGATGTTTTAAATTTTCTCTTCTGCAACATTATTAGTCAAATTAACACATAGAAGTAAGATTGAAATGTTTTTTTATTTGTCAGGACACTGAGTTAGGAGGGAAGGATACAATACACACTGAAGAAGTGATTGAGATCCTTGTAAATTCGTACAAGTCATCTGAAATGAACCGAGAAGTTGAGAAAGAAGTAGCAGAACTAATTGAAAAGGTATCTTTAGTTATAGCTAAGTAAATCTCATACCATGTTCCTAAATTTTATCAGAAGTTAATTTCAATTTACAAAATATCATTGTGAAACTTTCATGGGTTAATTTGCAGGACACCAGTTCAACAAACAAGAAGAGAAAGCATGCTGGCTTTATTAGTCAGTGCTTTTCTCTTACCAAACGATCATCTGTTAACATGTATCGTGATCTCGGCTATTATTGGCTACGCCTTGCCATATATGTTGCATTGGCTATAAGTTTAGCCACTATTTTCTATGATTTAGGTACAAGCCACCGCTCAATTCAGGTAATAGAGGAAAAGTAACACATAATATATATACTACTTCATATAACTTACTGTGCACTATTTGACTTTTCTTTACCTAATTAATGTCTTCTAAATCTGAAGTCACTTTTCATTTTTTCAGGATAGAGGTTCATTTCTTATGTTTGTATCTTCATTCATCACTTTCATGACCATTGGCGGATTCCCTTCTTTTGTGGAGGATATGAAGGTGATTCAACCCTTTTATGTTGTTTTTCAAATAGATAAACTGAATTATAGTAAAGTATTCATCCCAGTTACTTCTAATGAACTGGCATAAAACATACAAGTGGGTTATATTTTGTGAGAAATAGCATCGTAGTAAAAAGAAATTGTGATGTCCTATTTTGCTATTTTCAAATTTATAAACTATTCAGTTTTTGTTCCATCCTTGTGATTGGTCGTCCAGGTGTTTGAACGTGAGAGACTAAATGGACATTACAGTGTGACTGCATATGTGATTGGGAACACCTTTTCATCAATCCCATTCTTGTTGTTGGTTTCCCTGATTCCTGGATCTATAGCCTATTACCTTCCTGGTCTTCAAAAAGGCTTTGAACACTTTGTATACTTCATCTGTTGTCTCTTTTCTTGTCTGATGTTGGTAGAGAGTCTTATGATGATAGTTGCAAGCATTGTCCCGAACTTTCTAATGGGCATCATAACCGGTGCTGGAATTCAGGGAATGATGATTCTGAGTGGTGGGTTCTTCAGATTGCCAAGTGATCTTCCAAAGCCATTTTGGAAATACCCAATGTTCTATTTTGCCTTCCATAGATATGCGTACCAAGGACTGTTCAAAAACGAGTTTGAAGGACTAAGATTCGCTTCAGATAATGTCGAAGGTGGCTCCTACGTTACTGGTGAAGAAATTCTAACAAACACATGGCAAGTAAACATGAGTTACTCCAAGTGGGTTGATCTTGGAATCTTGCTGGGGATGATTTTTCTGTATCGAGTTCTCTTCTTGGTTAACATCAAAACTACTGAGAAGCTGAAACCGATCATTGTATCATTCTTGTCGTCAAGAACCTCTACCAAGCGAACAACGTCGATCATGCAGAATCCTAATGCCACTCCTCTTCAAGAAGTTCAAGTTACTTAAAGTTAATGAACCAGGTTCAAGATTTGGATGAAAAATCATTTATTTGTTGAAATAAACTTAAATTTCGGGTTTTGTTTGCACTTACGTTTAAATTTTATTTTTTATTTTTTATTTTATTTTTGTTGCCGGGTTTGCGTTATGTAGTTGCATCATTTCTAGTTTCTGGGTTTTAGTTTTATTTTTATTTTATTTAAAATTTAATCCTTTTCAATGAAAAGTATAAAAGAAGAAGATCAAGTTATGAGAGGTATAGCTAAAAAGATAATGATGAGATTTGATAAATATTGGGATGTTGTTCTTGCATTTGATACAATTTTAGATCTAAGGACGAAGTTAGAAACATTGTGATTTTGTTATGAAAGGGTTGTTGTACAATTAGAAAATATAAAGGAAAAAGTGTACATGTTTTCCTCTCAATATTGTTGAAAGTGTAAGCGCATTAGTTTTTCATCTTCCTTTTTTCTTTTTATGTAAGTTATTTGCCTTCGTTCTAATTTAATTATTATTTTTCTTATAAAAGTAAACTTTTTTTTGGCTTATCATGGTAGGATTTAAAAAAAGAAAAACGTAAACTTCAAGTTGCAACAAAAATGGGAACGAATAAAGTTGATATATATTTGAATGAACCAAATTATACGAAACATATGGATGCATATTAATAATGCAAGAGTAACAATCAAAGCTTCTCATATCTGTCATTGTGAACGATGACTTGCTAAATATTCTGATTATATACTAAAGTTACGTACGAATTTGTATTCAACATTTTTTTTGAGAATTCTTAATAAGTGTAAAGGTCATCTTTTGTTAGAAAATACAGAAACAATTATTTGTATTCTCAATTGAAAGCATGATTTTTATGATGGTAATTTATCTAATTAAAATCCTCATTATTATTTGTCTACTACGTTGAGTTGTTGATGATTATATTTTATTATGATTTACGTTTATTGTAATTTAACTAAGGACAATTTATTATAATATGTTATGCAAACGGTGGACATTATGTAGTATAATATAATTGTGATGCAAACACGGAGCTTTATACTCTTGGTTCACTTAGTCAACACGACTAATTCAAGTTTAAAAACTATTAGCATACAAGTATTCTAACCATTTTTGGTTCAACTCTAGACAACTTGTTTAGAGTGTTTAACTCAACTAAGCTAAATAATAAGTATTTTAATTCTCTTCAGAATGTATAACACAATTAATGTTATGAGTAAATACAGATTGATAACTCTCAAAAGAGAGGATAAAAATAATACAAAGAAATATGAGATTTTGCTTAGGTTTTTCTTTATTAGAAAATTTAGCTTCAGAATATATATGTGCACAATAAGCTTGTTTTAGCATTCACGACTCTACTTATATATTATCCTTCTTATCCTCTTTTCTAGCTTCTGTATATTTATAGATTTTCTTGATAGATGACCGTTAGAGAGGTTGACTTCATGTAGAGTAGGTAGCTTTTTGTGAGAGGTTAGACTCAAGTCTACTTTGCAGAGCTACAACGCTTTGTCTTGGCCTTTAACAAAACATAGCTTGTAAGACGTGTCAAAGCAGAAATCTTCAAGGGAAACATTCCCAAAATGTTTTTCATATCTCTCAAGGCTTTTTCTTGGGTACAGTGATTCTGATTAAGTCTTACCGCTTCTTTGATCTACACAAATATCAACAACAAGGTATACAAGTATTGAAACACTTTAACATACACGCATTAAATATTTTTGAAGTTGTTAAGCGTTATGCCGTTTTGCTTGAATTAACATTGTTTTGAATAAAACACATTTTAAGCTTCAGTGTTATAAAAGAGATAGACACTTTTGTTCATAAAATGCTAGCTTGCAAGACGCTGTTCGTATGACCATTTAGATGTTGTTTGTAAACAGTTGTCTGTTACCCATATAATCTATTAGATGATTCAATAAGAGAGACACTTTCTTTTCTTAGACGTTTTTTATAAAACTTTGTTCATTATATAGTATAGTCTAGAAAAATTTACTGTAAGCTTATTTTTGTCTATAAAGGATGTTTCAAAATATTTTTCTCTTAGACGTTATTTCTTTAAAATAACATTTCGTCTTGAGCGATATTTCGTTTATAAAGGATGTTCCAAAATATTTTTTTGTTATATGTCTTCTCTTTAAAACAACATTTCATCTTGAGCGGTATTTCATTTATTGCTTTTGTTAAACTTCAAAACCTTAGTTGCTAGATAGTTTAGTTTGTAGACGATCTTATCTTAACAATCACTCCCTTTTTTTTATGTTTAATATTAAAGCATGTGTACATCATGTATATGTACCAGAGCGAAAGTATATTGTATAAATGTATCAGAGTGTTTATAAATTTTTCAATGGTATCAAATTTTCTTTTAAGGTTTTTAGAGCGTTTGTATATCAAAGCTTGTATCAGATCATAATGTATAATTATCAAACAATTATATCAGACCAAGCAAGTATGAGCAACCAAGTATATCATCAATTTTTCTTTCAAGTATTAGAGCATATAATTTAAAAATTATTAGAGAAAATGTCATTTAGTATCAAAACATGTTATTATATCTAAGACTAATCATGATTGATATAAGACTTCTATAAGTTATAACTTAGTGATGGAAATCATATATGTGTCAAAGCAAGATATAATCATTTGTGTAACACATGTGTATCAAGAGTAATAAGTTATCAAGAATGAACAATCTCATATTAGCTCTCTTAGACATTTAAACAAACAATTTATGAGTAGAATTAACATATAATACTCAAAATTAAGACAAAACAAGCCAATACAAATTTGACATTACATGAATCAGAGAAAAAACTCAAAATAGAGATGCGAAACAGTGTCAACACAATAATGAATCAAATGAAAACATGACACAAAAGAGAGAGATACTTAGCTTTTGAAGTGCATGGAAGAATCGGAGCTTTGAATACCACCTGATGGAGAGGCTCCAAGGAAGAGGACTGAATGCACGATGCGAGCTGATTTAAAGGTCCTTGAAGCTTCTCCGAGAATGAAACACAGCGAAATAACGAGGAATTAGAGATCGAGAGAGATTATATCAAAACCTAAGTGCGATAACCTTCACACTAACCTAAGGCACAAATAGAATAGAGAATTTGAAGGATAATGAACCAAAATAGAGATAGGACTCACAAAAACCCTAAATAGAGTAGGAACCCTAATCTAGACCGAAGGAACCCGAGGAGTAAACTCAAAATGAATCGATTAATCTGTTCAAAAATGAGATTGAAAGGTGGAAAAGAGTTTTCAGTTGGAGGAAAAGCTTTTTTTTTTTTTTTTAAATGGAGTAAAAGAGTATTTAATCGGTGAAACTTCAAGAAAATGGTGAAAGGATGACGAAACCCTAAAAGGAAATGAAAATAATCGTTAAAGAGGAAATTTGTTATTGAATAGGATGAGGCAAGGAAGAAATATAACATAAGATGATGAATCTATGAATAGAAAGGAAGCTTACCGTTGGTGGTGAGCTCTCAAGAAGAAAATGCTCTCGCGGAAGAAGAACATGAGAATTAAGATGCTCTCTCTAATGTGCGAGAGAGAAAATGGACGTGGCTGATGATGCGGTCTGAATGAATACGTGGAAAAGGAAGAACGCGTGGCTATAAGGAGGGGAGGAAGAAGAAAAAAAGCAGGGTGTGAGATGGGGAAACAAAACCATGTGAGGGTTTCTTCTATCCGAGAAAAAGGAAGAATAAAGGATTTGTGAGTTTTTTTTTTTTTTTATCCGAAATGAAGGAAGAAGGAAGGGTCAATGAGTGATTAAGGGATTCATTTTGGAGAGTTGTAGTTAGTTTTTTTTTTTTTCAAAGTTAGAAGAAGCTCGATGCTTTTTCTAAATTTTTTTAGTTATTAATTAATTAAAAATCTATATATAATATCTTTATGTAACTAGTTTTTCATTTACATACAAATTTTACGTACGGATATATCTTTAGAAATGTTTCTGCCCAAACGCACCAAGTTACATACGGATAATCTGTATGTAATTTTTTTTCCATTACATACGGAAAAATCTGTATGTAATAGATCCATATGTAATATCTATATGTAACATGTCTAATGCATACAAATTAATCCATATATAATAATCCATATGTAAAACACAATTTTCTTGTAGTGATAAATCTTTTGTGTAACACATGTGTATCAAGGCATAAATATTTCAAGAATAAATAGTCATACATGTATCAAAGCAGAAATAATAGATTTTTATCAGAGCCTAATTAAGCATAAATTTTCATACTTATATTAGAGCAAACATGTTCATACATGTATCAAAGCACATAACTATCAAATTTTCGTCATATGTATGTTAGAGTAAGATAATTTGTAAGATCAAAAAGATATTTTATGTTTCAACAGATAGCCATGTATTCCCCATAAATGCAATAACATTTTTCTTCTTCCCCTGATTCTAATATCTTATTAATGTTTATATCAGAGCATTCAACCATTCAATCAATGAAATATCAGAGCAATCAACAAAGTATCATAGATAGAACAATATGACATATTAAGGCATTAGAGGATTAATGCTTATCAAACGGTATGCTATGAATGATTTGGAAGTTGGGTGATAGCCTTGTTGAGGGTGTTTAAGAGAGCTTGGAAGTTGGCTTGTTGCTCTTCCTTGTTTTCTTGGAACATTGCGGTAATCCTAGCTTCTTGACGCTCGTTGTTGTCACCAATCAAGTGATGAAGATGGATTAGGATAGCATGAGAGTTTGAGTTAGTGGGTAAGGGAGGTAGGTTTAGGGAGGTGGTGGTTGGAATGGTGACTAAAGGTTGTGATTGTGATTTAGTGTGGAGGGCTAACTATTTGAATGACGAGGTTAACATCTTTAATGATTGTGCTAGGTGTACGTGGAGATGGGGAGGAGGGAGTTTCTTCTACAGAAGGCTCTTTGTGAATAGTAGGAAGTTTTAAGGGTGGAACACATTGGGAAAGCCCACAAAGGTTGTATATTAGAGGAAACAAATTAAAATAAATATTAAAACTAAATAATGATAGTGTTAGCTTAGTAGATAATAATCTTATTTATTGTTATTATTTATATTTATTTAAATAGCTAAATGCACGTAAATTATAAAAAATAAAATAAATAAATGTTAAAAATCCTTAATAGATTCCAATCTTAATAAATTTTATATCTCATTTACTTAAATTAAAGTTAATTAAGAGGATGCTAAATATAAAAAAAAATTAACCGATGCTAACTATTTATTTTTAATATTTTTTATTTAATATAGTGCCTGGTTAGCATAATTCAACAAATGCTCAATATCCAAATTAAAAGATGACAAATTTTCTAATTCATAATTTTATTTTCTTAACTTTTATATAAATCTCATCACATTTTTATCTCCATACATAAATCTCTTACACTCTTATTTCTAAAAACACACATTTTCATCTAAATTCTTTTTGGATTAATTAGTCTTTAAACTTCGACATAAAATTTAAATTTATTCATGTTATAAATATTGAAACATTTTAACCTTTCTAACTTTAAAAATAAATGAGTATAATTAATTTTAATCCAAAAGTATTAACTTTTTTACATATTAAATAACTTATAAGACAGACATTAGAATTAGAATATGTTAAACAATATAAACAATTTAACTTGTAACTCAAAACTTGTCACGTTAAATACAATTTATGCAATCGAATTATAACGATTATATTCATTTACTTTTTAAATTTGAGGTCAAATTATATCAAAGTTTTTGACAAAAACAAACTCTAATTTCTCATCTTCATTCACATTATTCTCGTCATGTATTTTATTCATAATAATTTTCTGTCTATATTAATCTTCTTTATTTACAATAATATTCTTAATGCATTATAAGTTTTTATGTTTTTTGTTTATACTATTTCAACATGAAGATATGATATCATTTTTTTAAAATTACTCTTAACCAACACAAAAACTTTAAAATGAAAATACCTCAGGTAAGTCAAATCAATGGTAAACTACTTTAAATAAAAAAAATAATAATTTAAAAATTAATAATGACTTAATTTCAACTAAGATGAATCGAACCGGCATACAAAAGTCTATGCTAAAAATTTACCGTCCTAACGCTATATATGCCTTTTCTCTGTCAATATCTTTCATTTGGTTTTATAATGATTATTTTGGTTTTTATTGTATTATATGAGCAAGAGTTCTCAATATCATTATTTTGGTGTGTGCATAGTAATTTTTTAGATATAATTGAATATTAAATATTTAAATATAAAATGTTAAAAAAATCACGCAAACAATATTAAAAAGGAAAAATATTGATCTGAATTAATTAGTGCACATGTTGCATAACAATTGCTTAAGTTGTGGATCACGACCTAAGCATTTTTAAGGGCTTGTTTATTTGAGTAAATTTAGGAGATAGTAATTCAGAGGATTTGAAAAGATTTAATGATAAATTTTTTTGTTGTTTATTTGAATAGATTTGAAGATAAGTGAGTGAACTTAGAAGTAATTTTTTTTAATCTGTTAAATAAATTAAATTTCACATTAATTTTCACAAATTTTACTTCCAAATCTATTTTCAGATATCTTTAAATTTATTTAAATAAACAAAAACAAAAATTACCTTTAAATCTTTTCGATTACTCTCTCAAATCCACTCAAGTAAACAAGACCTAAATGTTTATAATTATGCTTGGAATGGCATTCTCTACTCTGCTTGAAATTTAGACCAAGCCTTCTCGTCAGCGAAAGTATTTGTTTTATACATCATATTATTAATATAGACATATCTTTGCTAAAAGAACACGATTTCATTGTCAGGTAGAAAGTTACATATAAGACAATAAAATATATACTGTCATTTATTTAATTGCATAACGTCAAAGTATAGATATGCGGCTAATTTTAACGTGGAAATAAAGAGATTATGAAGAAGAAAAAGTGGGTTTGTAATTGAAAAGAACGAGGAATTGCAAGCAAAAATATCATAGATGATTTAGATGTACCACTACAAAATTGTCAAGCTCACAGATGATTTTGATGTACAACTACAAATTGTTTAAATAAACAATATTTTTTTCTCTAGTAAACAATTTTTTTTAGATGTTGTGTATTTGAGCATTATTTATCTCTAGACAGTGTTTTTAAAATATGATACCAATATCTTTTTAAATAGAATTTTAAATAAGTTTTTTTTTTTGTCTCAATTGAATTTTTTTTTTTATAAAATTAAAACAATTAAAGTTCTACCGTCAAATTGGACAAACGACCGTTTAAGTGTTAGTTACATGGTATGGTCAGAGTTCACATTAATGAGATGTGACATTATAAACAAATTTTGTATTAAAAATTATGAATGTATAGTGGTGTAATCAACTTTTTGGAAGGGCAAAGTGGAAATAATTAAAAACTTTAAGTGCAGGTCCTTTTAATTGAGAAATGTAATTGAGATTGGGAAAAAAATTGGGAGTAGGGTTCGTGTGAAGAAAAAAATAGCGTTCTTTCTTTCTTTCTTCGATTGAGATGTAATTGAGATTGGGGAAAAACATAAGACCCAACAAAAAATATACGAGTTTGGGTTTAGGTTATGTACTTAAGACCTCAGATCTAACCCCAAAAGCCCTTATCACACTGGAAAATAATCTACAAAGCATAAGTGTAGTGGTTTAGAAATGAAATTCGTGAAGAGTAAATAGAAGGACACGTGAGATTGAGGGAGTGAGGAAGATACTCTTTCGTGTTGAGGAAAACGATTTTGCTCCGACCCCATTAGATAGTAGTAGTTGGGATGTTTCTGTTGCACTCTACGTACTAGGACTGTCGGGTGAGGTTGTTGCTTGTTTGTTGTTACTTGCGTTGAGGGCACTAGCTTAAACCAAGATATTTCTCATATTTCTTCTCCAAAAGCTGAAACCCCATGGACTTCTAGCTTCTCTGTGTGATAAGAGGGATGGAGAATATTAATTAATTTATGTCCCAATTTTTTCCCCAATCTCAATTACATTTCTCAATTAAAAAGGGTCTGCAGTTAAAGTTTTTAATTATTCGCACTTTGCCCTTCCAAAAAGCTGATTACACCACTATACATTCATAATTTTTAATACAAAATTCAATTATAATGTCACGTCTCATTAATGTGAACTCTGATCATGCCACATGACCAACACTTAAACAACCGTTTGTCCTATTTGACGGCAGACCTTTAATTGTTTCAATTTTACGAAAAAAGGACCCAATTGAGACGAAAAAAAGAAAGGGGACCTATTTGAAATTCCTAACTAAAATGGGAACCTACCGAGACATTAAACATTTTAAATAAGTGTGATATATTAGTTCAAGTTTTTTTCTTTTAAATAATTTATTTAATTTTTAATAGATAACACTTTTTTAAACAAACAGTTTATTGGTTTGATTTTTTTTTTATAAATAGTTTATTTAATTTTTCAATAGAGACTGTTTTTTTAAACTTGCACTTTCTATTGGTTTGATTATTTACATAAAACATAAAATATTAGGAAAAAATATGAAAGAGACAAAGGTCTCAAAGAGAAGGCTTATTACTTCAATGTATGAATAAAAAATTATCAGAACAATATTCTGAGATACATAACCATTCAGAGTCCAATACTTACCATGAATAATGTCATAAGGCAATATACAACTGATAACAATTGTTTCATGTTTTCTTGTATTTTAGTTAGTATATGCTTGTTTTACCTCTAATCTCTCTTTGAGTGTGAAATAAGAAAATAAGAAGTAATTCTGGTGAAGGAAAACAAGCATGAACTTAAGGAAGAATGATTGGACAACAAAAGATGCATTTTAAGTGAATACCCACACTAGGTGCCACAAGAGTCATGTTTAGTGCTGTAAACACAATGAGCAAACATAATTATTTTGATGACATTATTCACTATTCACTTAGCATTGTTCACATGTTGATCACCATAGTTCATTTTTGGACCGACATTATTCATGCGTTGACCAATAGTGTTGGAAGCTCTCGATTCTCCTCTTTGAGTTTCAATCTTCACTAATAGTGATTTTGCCACCTTTGAATCGAGAAAAAAGATGGGTCACAAATTGGAGATGAAAATGCAAAGGGGAAGCACGATTGAAGCATGGAACAGTTGCAAATAACCTTGGAAAAGGCCGTGCATCTCTCTATGGTTTCAATTTCTTCCTTATGTCTTTAATTTGCAAGAACCCTAAGTTTTCTACCATGGAGGGCTTTTCCTATTTGTTGAGATTATATGTAATAAACTAAATCTTATGTATTTTGTGATGTTAATACATTTACTTTTCAATTTCAATGTTAGTATTTGATTTGCATCCTTAATGCTTGCTTTGGTTTGGCCACCCATGGCTAGATTTTTTGTTCTTGATGTATTGGAAAATACTACTTGAACTTAGAACTGGAATTGAATACCCAATGGAGCATGTATCTAGGCATAAAACATGATACATTAGTAATCTAAACACTCTTGAACTTAATGTATGGTTGCTTGTTAAAGATTCAAGGAATTGGAACTTGATGAGATATCATAGGCTCAAAGTCACTAGGGATAGGATTTTAGTATGATTGTGAATTGATTTTGACTTAAATTTGGAATTGAGATGATTGTCAATGCAGAAGAGTGAAGTGGATGAACTTTAATCCTAACAAATTGTACATACTCTATGTTAAATTTCTTGCACATCAACTGTTTGATAACAATACCAAAAAGATTTTATTGTGTTTTTGTGAACATTAATGTCTAATTGAGTTATGAAAGAAAAAGTTGTCACGTGTTGCACAAGTCCCTTGGGAGAGAACAATATTTATCACTTGTTATGCTGCGACCGGTGCACTTGCCGTTGGTTTTGCAACTAACAAGTTTTTGGCATTGTTGTTGGGGACTTATGTTCAACATAAGACAATTTGGGCATCTGTGATTCTTTTAGGCTTTGTTGCGTATTTTTTTCTTGAATGTTGTTTTATATGCATTTGGCTTTATTTTTTAATACTTTTCATGATTTATTTTGAACTTAATGTCTGTCTCGATGTATGCATTTGGCTTGATGCAATTATTGAAAGTTCTTAAGGATGAGATTTCAGTAGTGGAGTTAACTAAATAAAACCATATATGAAAATCACCAAGGATGGGATTGTGTGTTTGGATTCAATGTTTTGGAACTTAAGGCAAGTTTGATGCACTTTTTGCAGCAAGGGATTGGGTGAGAGTTCGTCATACTTAGATAGCCACATCACATTATCTCTCAATACTCAACTCATAACTCTAACATCACATTACGTCTCAATGCTCAACTCATAACACAAACTATCACCACCCAGACTATCGTAGTCATTACATCACAACATTAAACTCACAACTCAAATCATTTACACAAACTTCTATTGTTTCCTTGAATTTTGTCGTACCAAACCTGTTTCACAAAATAGGACGATTTGAGCCACCTTCCATCGCAACTTTAGGCCTATCTCCCCAACTCCTCAATGAATTACGAATAAAAACTTCGGTTCGGCGCACCTACCGAGCACTATACTCACACGAGCCGAAGTCATTGGGCGAGACATCCAACCCTCTCTAGTCCTCGCGCACGAGGATAGGGTAACACTCAAATCTCAGTCTCCGTAGAGAACTCAACACATTATCGTATCACAATACGAACACCATCGGTTTGGCAGAAATTCCAAGGAAATGACAGAATGCTTGCTCTCACAACTTCACCATCACAACCATACACAAATCACCATCATATACAAAGTCAACCAAATGCATTGATCAACAATTAATAAAAAAATCACAAATAATTAAATAACTTAATTTAATTATTCTTTTTTTTACTAACGCACTCCCGTGAAATTACTAATTTCACACTTCCATCAACTAGAACAACATTTCTAGTGTACCCCCACTTTTTACTAATAACACAACACCAAGGAACACATTTATTTCCAATATACCCCTTTTTTTCTCTAAACACACTCCTTTTCTTAAATCTACCAACCAAGTGGACTCCAAAATTATTAAAACTATTTTCTCTCACTTCCATGGTAGGTCCCTCTTTAAGCACACATTGCTCACCAACTCTCTCTCTTCCTCATGGCCATTTATGTAAATGGCATACCAAATGTCCCATTTTATGAAATAAACAGTATCCTTCCTCATTTCTCTCACAACCCGTGGACCCCACTCCCTATACTACCACATTCACTCTCTTTTCTAATGTTAAAGGATAATAATATTTTAACAACTCTTTTTTAACAACTTTTTGACAACAGGACACGTGTCACAATTTTAAATGGACCAATCACAAACTGCCACGTATGCGTTGTAAAAAATTTGTCAAAAAAGAGTTCTTAAAAATACTTTTTCCAATGTTAAAAGCTACACACTTCATTCCATGCACTAACACCATTTACTTAGCCACATCTCCTCACACTACCACTTTTTCTTTTGTTCTCTCCTTCATTTATTACACATGGCCCCACCTTAAACAGATGCCCTTTCATTTTGTTTTCTCTTCACTCTCTCCACTAAACTTAAGTTGCAACACAGGCTCACTCATACGCTCCTTCATTACTTCTCTTTTTGACTTTTCAACCACACATTACTTCTACCTTTTTTTTACATTTCATTTCATTCGTCTCTTTCTTTCCTTCCATGCTCATAGCCCCACCACTCTTTGCATTCTACACTTTTTATTTTATTTTTCTTCCTTATGTCCAAACCCATGCAATTACCCAATCTCCCTTTTCTTCTTTTTCAACACCAAAATTAAACATCACTCATTCTTATAACTCATTTCTTTCTCTTCCAACAATGGAAGAGAACTCTCAATTCCCTCCTACCACACTCTAGGTTAAAGAGTGTAGGTAAATGTCCCTTGATATACATAATTCATGCAAGGTAAAATTAAATGAGATACACACGATAGAAACATGATTTTAAGTATACCCATGACATTTTTCATATAAAACAACACCCCAATTCACCCAACATGTATACTTACTCCAACAACACTTTTTCATAAAATATAATCATGTATAGTCCATTATATACTCCATATAATAGCAAAACGAAAATAAACATGTGAATTCCCATTCTCCATGCAACAACCCATGAAACTTAAACCCAATGAAGAGTGTATGCATCAACATATTATTTTTAATCTCAACACAAAAGCAAAAAAAGCATGCAACATCTTAACTTTAATCTCAACAAAAAAGAAAGAGAGCATGCATCAACATTATCATTTTACCTTCTACCCATCATAGACCGCGTTATATCCCAAGTTAAACCCCTTACCTCTTGTTCCAAGCAATCTTCCCAAAATTCTTAGGTTTCTTTCCTTCACTAAACTCCAAGCCCTTCTCTTCTCTAGGTTCCTCTTCAAGTTACGTCCCAAGCTCCAAACTAGGGTGACTCTTTTCTTTTCTCTCACCAACTTGGTTGTTCTCCAAAGGTGCCTCTCCAACTAAACGTTCTCTCTCTCTCTCTCTCTCTCTCTCTCTCTCTCTCTCTCTCTCTCTCTTTTCCACACTCAAACTTAAAATTACACACTTAAGTAGAATGAACCCTAAGTCTTACTAACCCTTCACTACCTACTCAAGGTCACTCCCAAGGACATCTTACACAACCCATTTTAGATTTCTCACATTCCTAACTCCACATTAACTCCAATAAACCACCACTTTAATGTGTATAAATGGTAGACTTAAAATATGTTAAAGTGCATCTATAATACCTATTTATGTAGCCTACAACTTTTAATGGGATGGGTAACCTCCCAAGGGATTCAAAGGTCTCATGCAAGCTTCCTAATGCTAAGAGAACATGTGCCCAACCCTCAAGCAAAGGTGGTAATAAAAACAAAACTCATGCATGCAACAACGTGTGAAAAGAGAGCAAAAATGAATACAATCAGCCCCTCCCCTCTGCACCGTTCATGCCCACAAGGAGACCAAGTCTCACTTCAAAGTTTCTCTCTCCAACCATGCAAATAATCACATAAAATAAATAAAAGAAGGCCAAGGAAACTAAACACCTATTGCAACGTACCATTCACTTAATAATGCTCATTTTTTTCTAAATTTCTCTTTCCCATGCACCCATAAAATATTATAACATTTACACTTTATACCATGCATACATCCCTCCCACGCAAACTCTCAACAACCACTAGACTAAGCTTCATCCAAAAATAATATAATGCAAACAATTACATTTAACTATCATTTTAACTCTTTTTGAAAATTAATATAAAAATAATTATTGATTTAATTTTATTTACCTCTTTAAATATTTCTCAACACCATTTCTCATAATAATTTATTTTTTAATATCTCATAATAAAATAATTAAATTAAAGCATCATTTTATATATGCGGGTGTTAGATTTTCTTATTCAAAACAAATTTTAGCACAACCTAAGGCAAACAATACATAGAATCAAAGATAAACCACATCATATATATAAATCTACTAAATTACAAAAGCTTTAGCACAAGAGAAGTCTTCAAGAAGATCGTCTTGTAACCAGAGCACTTAAGACTTGACTTTGAGACATCATCAAAACTTCTGCTCTTCAACATTATGCTAACACTTTATAAAACATGTCAAGTAGTATTCTTTGCCAATTGTATGTTTGTTTTGTTTGTGTTTCTTTTATGCAGTTTGCCTACAAATGTTTATACTTTTCACTGGTTTTGTTTGTGTTTAATGCTTGTTTCGATGTACACCTTAGAGCATGATCGAGTTATTGGAAGGTCCTAGGGATGAAATTTCAACAACTGAACTAGCTAAATCAACCTAGATATTGCAAGTCACCAGGGATGAGATTGTGTGTTTGGCCTCCAATGTTCTAGTTCTTAATGCAAGTTTTGATACATTCTTAGGCCAAGGTATTGGGTAAGGTGTGTCAGGCTTAGATAAGCGCAACAAGAGGGATTTGAGAGATTTTACCTTATATAATAGGGAAAGTAGTATTTATCACCTTATGAGAGTATTAAGTGATCTTGCAACAGAGGGATTCAAGTGAGGTTATTTGGGAAATCCATTTCAATCATTCTGCATATTGAAACTATTGTTTAGTTGGCGTGCTCATGTTCTGCAATTATTTTCTTTATTTGTTTTTGTATATGTTTTTCAATTTTCTATTTTAATTTTCTGTTTGTTGCTTTTATGATTATGTTTGTCAACACCCAATTTCGTCCGGATAACTAAATAATAAGACTAGTTTTTTATTTTTTTGTTTTTTGTCTTATTTTTTTATTTTATTTTTATTTTATTTTATTTTTATTTTTTTTATTTTTGTTTTATTAATTTTTGTTTTACTATTTGATTTAATTGAAAAAAAAAGAAAGAAAAAAGAGGAAAAAATGAATGAAAAAAAAAGGTAAAAGAAAAAAAACGAAAAAAAAGAAAAGAAAAGAAAAAAGAAAAAAAGGAAGAAGAAAAAAAACGTGTCAAAAATCACGTGAAAAAAAATTTGAAAGGGGATGTGTGCACGGGTTGAGAGAGGCGTGGGGGGTGCCAAGGAATGGGATTTTGGGCAAAGGAAGAGAAACAAGGTTGTTAGAGAGAATTTTTTTTTTCAGATTTGGAGAGAGGGTGGAAGAATACAGTTGAGAAGATTTTTGAAAAAAAAAAAGAGCAGTGAAGAGATTTTTCGGGTGATTATAGAGAAACATTGAGAAGCAGAGAAAACAGAGCTAGAGAAGAATCAAGCGAAAAGGCATTGTTGAAGACTCGCCGGTGGTCAATAGTACAATAACTCCACGGAGTTCTTAAGGGTAAGCAATTTATCTTACATTACGATAGCGATGCTAGATATTATGTTTCTAGTTTACTATTAAGCTTTGTGTATACCATGATCGACTGTGTAAATCTTCCTCCTCCATTTTTGTTTGTTATCTTCACCAATCTTGGTTCCATTTACATCATCCTTCATCTTATTTCCCTGGAATTACAATGTCAAAAGCTGTACGATAACGTCCCAAACAACTTTTCTTTCTCAAGTGAACCCGAGCCAATCAACAATCCAAAATAACCATAGCAAGCAAACCAACTCGTCCCTAACCTTGCTCTGTGACCTGAGGCCGAATGTTGAGCAGCACCTGAAACACATGTTAAACAAACAATGACCTAACCCAACCATTTTCATCATCTATGTACTCTCCTTTCAATGGCACTATACCAGCCGAAACCCGCCAGCAACCATCCCTTCAATACCCTACAACCAAAATAAGACTAGAAACCCAGAAAAATTCAAAAGAACAAAAGCCCAATCGAGTGAAAAACACAGCCACATCCTTGACTAGCAATCCCACAAATTATCATTGCCCTGTTACTACTTTTTATTATACCATTCTCGTGAAATCCCCACTATCAATACCAGTAGGATTTAGACAGTAAACAGAGATTTCACCCAATCACAAAACTACTTTCAAAGAACATTCATAAATCGAGTCGGATTCGAGCTGTCACTGGCAAATGTATGGTGGTTGTTCGTTCATGGTCGATTGTGGAGGGGCTTGATGGTGACGACGTGGCGTTGGGAGGCAGAGTCATCGTGGATTCAAGCACGATCAGTGGCGGAGCAGGGTTTCTCCCTGTTTTGGTTCATAGCGGCTCCGACAATCAACAATAAACCTTGGAGTTTGCAGACGAAGGCCATATATGGTGGTTCAGATGGAAGTGGTTGGGTGCGAACCCCAACATTAGGCAAGCGATGGGGTCTTCGGCATTGTCTAGTCTGGTAGGAGACGTGGCGCGGTGGCTATCATGTGGAGGCGAAGGTGTGGATGGAGTCGGATGTTCGTTGCGGCGGCTGGCCGGAGGGAATCGCCGGCTGAGACGGTGGCTTCAGAGGTTGCTAGCCAAGAACGAGAAGGAAACTTTAGGGGCTGCGACGTTGTGGTGGCCGGATTGGGAACTGTTGGTTTGGGGGTCACCTGGTGTTCGTGCTGGAGGACGGGGTCGAATGGGAACCCTTTTGAGGGTTTTGGGGGGCTGAGGAAACCCTGATGGTTTAGGGTAGTGGATTTGGGCCCAGTTCGAGCCAAACAAATAAAATGTTTCCTTGGCACACCCATTTTCCTTTGCACCACCCCATTTTCTTTCGGGCTTGGGCCCAGTCTAGTCTTATGTTTAAATTGCTTTTGGCAGCTATTGTTTTCCTTTCTAACACCTCTTTTTCTCTTGGACTTGGGCCCAACTTACTATTAGGAGTAAATCAGGTTTAGACACCCCTTTTTCTTATTTAAGCACCCCCACCCGTTTTATTGTTTTTTTTTTGTCATTTAATTTTTAGTGTATTTATTTTTTTTCATTTTATTTAGTTATTTATCTATTCATTTTATTTTTAAAAAATAAAAATCAAATAAAAATATTTTGAAAAGGTTTAAGCACACATGCGACCGCTCACGTAGGCCTTGTGCTGAAAATCTTTTCCTTTTCCTT
>NC_028359.1:3303447-3314352 GCF_000741045.1 Vigna radiata var. radiata | reverse complement strand
ATATATATATATATATATATATATATATATAAATTGTAATTGTATTTGGCCATGCATAGTCAATAATTTCTCTGATAATTTTTTCTTTGATAACTTTTGCATTAACAATTTATTTATGATCATTTAGTCTAAATATGTCTTTCTACATTTTTATTAGGGAAAATGGCTTTGATGGTTTTAGTTTCAGGTATTAAGAAATATAGTTGCACCATTAAGGAAGATTAGGATGAATCAATTTACAAGGAGTATGTTGAATGATTATTTTCCCTCAACATTTCTTTTTAGGTGCGACAAATTAATTTTTATTATTCATCTTTTTCTTTTTAGATATAGTGGAATCCTAAAACATCATCAACTAAACTTGTTAGCTAATAGATAAAATATGTTCATAAATATGAACGAGTATAGTTCTGTAAATATACCTCATCAATAACCTGTAAGAGATTGATTGGTCATGCCACAAATTTACCTATTGCTCGTCTTATTGTAATCATCAACATTAGGTATAGGCAAGAATACATTTGGCTCCAAAGCAATATGTACACTAACTTTTACATGTCTATTAGGTAGTGGTCTACCATGTGGTTCATTACTTTTAACATTATGCAATTTCCCACGGGTAACCAAGCAAAGTAATGGTAATGATAAAAACAATTTACAACTTGAGACCCCTACACTATAAAATATAATTATAAGATAAATATTTTAAAGTGAACAAATGTAAAGAGCTTTTAAAGT
Organism: Vigna radiata var. radiata; assembly: GCF_000741045.1. Taxonomy (NCBI): domain Eukaryota; kingdom Viridiplantae; phylum Streptophyta; class Magnoliopsida; order Fabales; family Fabaceae; genus Vigna; species Vigna radiata. The sequence continues at coordinate 3,313,614 of NC_028359.1, read as the reverse complement.
AAGCATGTTACATTAACAATAAACCTAATATAGAAAATAAAATTGTAAGAGCATGTCAAAAGTGACTAAATATGAAGAGCTATAAAAGTTTAAAGTGAGCAAATTAAAGTAATATTGAAATTAATGTAGATAAGTTAATTACCTCAGGAAAACTATTTGATGAAAATATGCAACTCTCTTGGCCACTATTAACACCAATATCAGTTTGTTCTATAGTATTTGATGTGTTAATTTTTCAAAGTGAAATAATGTCATTGTTGTGTACAATGTTTTTTGGTCAAGAAATAATCTTTGTGACTGATTCTAAATCTTGTTATCCTAGCACAATCTGGAAAATATAGAAGACATAAAACTTGAGCCAGAATGCTTGAGTGATCATTACTCATCTCTTTTGAATATATCCCAATTCCTTTATCTAATTTTTTTGAAAAAAAAATCAAACTAGTTAGAAAATCAATATTAGAAACTTTTATGTTATTATTTATTTATATATTAACTTACCATTTCTTGTTCTAAGCATGCTTTCTCTTTTGTAGTTAATTTTTTTCACAAATTTAAGGATAAATATATTGCATTTGGATATTATAGATTACCTTGAAACTTGTATTCATATGTTTTATAATAAATCCTCACTAATTATTGATAAATACTTCTCAAGAGATTGATTAGAAGGATTTTCTAATTAATCTCCATTCTCATCCTTTAGATACTTATTTGCCAAGCTAGTTCTAAAATTCCTAAGTAACTTACCTGCCTCCTTTAATACATAAGTTTTGCAAGATGTATTAACACTAAAATTAGCTGTAAAAAGAAAATATATTACAAGAAAAAAAGTTAGCTGTGAAAAGAAAATATATTACAAGAAAAAAAGTTTAGAAATCATAACTCATCCTTTAAAATAAGTAGATTTAGTTAGTACACATTTCTTCAATTATCATACATTATAGCAACATTTAATAAATGTTATCTATTGATTCTGACTATTAATTTATAACGTTTATTTAAAAAAAGTTGTCTATTTTGAACTATTTATTGTTAATTTTGTAATAGTGATTGTAGAAAATTATTTTCAGATTCAAAACTGAGATCAATTAGTGAAAGGAAAAGATAATATAGGGTTATTAACTCCATGTAATTATTTAATAATCTTATCATATTTTGTTTCATAGATGATATTTTATCATTATTTAATCAAATAGAATTTTAATCTATAAGAATAAGTTAATAGTTATTTTTACATTTTAAATATCCATTATAATAATATATTTTAAATGATATTTCGTGGAATCTTGTAACTGAATTAGTTATATTAAAATAAATCTATATTATTCAATTTAAAATATAATTATTTTCTTATCTGATCTTTAATTTGTTTCTGAGTGATAACTGATATTTAAATTATAAATTTCTATTTATCTCCTAACAATTTAACTATCGTTAATATATTAATATAAAGAGCTTAATTTTTTTATTAATAGGATTGAATATATTAGAGCGGTGTTATTAACATTAACTGCATATTCCGTTATCACTACTATACAAATTCTTCAATTATTATTAAAAACTAAAAGTATATATATATATATATATATATATATATATATATATATATATATATATATGAAATTAGTTTCGATGAATCTATATCATATATATCATTTTTCTTATAAAATATTAATTTTATATATTATAATTTAAATATTTTCCATATTTTATTTTTCTTTCTATGCAATTATATTATATTTTATATCTTTAATATTTTAGATAGGATCATTAATAATAATTTTCTTATTAACTATCTTATCTTTAATCTATTTGTAGATAATAATTAATTTTTATTAAACATATCTTTTATCTTTTATATATTAATATTGATTTTTTCAAAATTATCAAATTACTTTATATATACATAGAAGAACTTTTGTATTTCAACAGGTATCTCTTAGAAAATTTTGAAGATATGGCTGAGTGGATGAAGTTGAGAGTTTTGGGGGAAGGTTCATTTGGCAAAGTGTATCTTGTTCTTCTACGTTTTACACAAGAACAAAATTCGAAAGTTTCACTCTTAGCAATGAAGACAAGTTCTTCTGCATCAATGGTAAGGGAGAAAAAGATTTTTGATTTATTATTGGGTTGTAAAGGGATTGTGCAATGTCACTATTATAAAATCATTGTTGAAGGAGATAAGTTAACTTATAACCTTTTCATGGAATATGCCCTTTATGGTTCTTTGGGCAATTTAATAAAGATAGAGTTATTCTCTGACAAGGAAGTGGTAGTCTACACTCACATGATTCTCAAGGGACTTTATTGTATGCACGAGAAGGGAATTGTTCATGGTGATCTTAAACCAGATAACATTCTCCTTTTTCATTCATCGGATCGTCATATAAAATATCAACTAAAGATTTCTGATTTTGGATTGTCTAAGACTAGCGAAGAGGCAAATACTGATTTAGGAGAGATCAAGTTCAGAGGGACACCCTATTACATGTCACCNGAATCAGTTAGAGGTTTTAAGGAAACACCTTTAGATATATGGTCTCTGGGATGCATTGTTATTGAGATGAGCACTGGACTTCGAGAATGGTGGAACTTTGAATCCACAAACCAATTATTGTGCAAGCTTGCATTTTCTGAAGAAGTACCAAAGATACCAGATAAACTTAGTTATGATTGCAAGGATTTTTTGAGAAAATGTTTAATGAATGATCCTCAACAAAGATGGACGGCTAAAATGCTTCTGAATCATCCTTTTATTCAAAAGAAATAATCAACATCATCGATTACATATAATCCTTAGAATATTCAACATCATCGATTATGTATATTAGATGTATCCATTTAATTAAATACTTATATATTGATAAATTTAAGTACATTATAGACATAGTATATTTCTTTTTATTGTAAACCTAGCACTTTTGTTTATTACTGTGTTGATTAGTTTTTAAAAAATTAGTAAATAATGTTTGTGTGATTTAGTAGTACTCCGGTAATAGAATTTGAATTGCTGACGATGACGGAAGAACATTTTTTCAATAGAAACAAAACAAAATAATAATTTCTAAGCTTTTAAAATATAAAAAGTTTCGATATTACATTTTAACTAACTCTTACGTTTTTCAAAAAAAAACATTTATTAATAAATTTATTGATCTCAATCAATTAATTAAAGTTATCAAACACATAAAATCACTTCAGTGGAATGAAAAGAAGAAATAATGCATTGTTTCTCCATTGTGGTTATCAATTATGGGCAACTTTTGGCAATAATGGGTCCTTCTGGTTCTGGAAAGTCAACACTTCTTGATGCCTTAGCAGGTATTTTTTTTAAGAAAATCAAACAAATACAATTTAATGAAGCAAATACAATTCTCTTTTAATTTAAAAATGAACTTTGCGACACTAATTTTGAGCTTAATATTTTTTATCTTGACGTTACTTAAACTCTAATTAATCCAGTGAATCTGGTGTTCTTTTGGATTTTGACATTAAACTTAAATTAGTTAATTCAATGAGTTATCACTAAACTTAAACTAATTAGTTAATTAATGGAGTGAATCAAACTTCAGATTTAATAGGAAATTTTTATAAGAGTTTCTTAAATAATTTTTTTTTATCTACACTACCTTTTGTGATAAATATTCTCTATAAGAAAATAGAGTGTCAATATTTATAAAACCAAAAAGTCATATAACATTTTAACACTACTGCCTTTTACATCTTTCTCTCTCCATATTGATTATCTTACTTCGATTTCTTGTCTTTATTTCCTTCCCTCATTTCGTCTTCGAACTATGTTGACAAAGTCTTACTAAAAATATTCCTTGTACCTTCTTTTATTACAAAATTCTATTTACAAATGAAAAATTATAAAGGCTATTTTTTAATGTCAAAATACCATTGTTTATTTTCCGAAACCGAAACAAGGAGAATTCAGCTGGCGAAGAAACGCTCATGAATGCTTATTAGTACACCAGTTGTTTGGTTTTTAACTCAAATTTCATAAATTTTGTTATGTCACGCCATATTTAAAATATTTAACAATTTACTTTAATTACTATTAAAATTATTCCAAATCTTAAAACAAGTCTTTCATATTAGTCATCATATTTATACTCTCTATATATAAGTTTTCTTTTTGTGTTTTAATGTTTTAACTTTTCTCTTCTTCAAAATTGTAGTCAAATTAACACTTATAACTTAAGTAAAAATGAAATGTCTTTTATTTATCAGGACACTGAGTTAGAAGGGAAGGAAACAATACCCACTAAAGAAGTGATTGAGATCCTTGTAAATTCGTACAAATAATCTGAAATGAACCAAGAAATTGAGAAAGAAGTGATTCAACCCTTTTATGTTTTCCAAATAGATAAACTGAATTATAGTAAAGTATTCATCCCAGTTACTTCTAATGAACTGGCATAAAACATACAAGTGGATTATATTTTGTGAGAAATAGCATCGTAGTAAAAAGAAATTGTGATGTCCTATTTTGCTGTTTTCAAATTTATAAACTATTCAGTTTTTGTTCTCTCCTTGTGATTGGTCGTCCAGGTGTTTGAACGTGAGAGACTAAATGGACATTACAGTGTGACTGCATATGTGATTGGGAACACCTTTTCATCAATCCCATTCTTGTTGTTGGTTTCTCTGATTCCTGGATCTATAGCCTATTACCTTCCTGGTCTTCAGAAAGGCTTTGAACACTTTGTATACTTCATCTGTGTTCTCTTTACTTGTCTGATGTTGGTAGAGAGCCTTATGATGATAGTTGCAAGCATTGTCCCGAACTTTCTAATGGGCATCATAACCGGTGCTGGAATTCAGGGAATGATGATTCTGAGTGGTGGGTTCTTCAGATTGCCAAGTGATCTTCCAAAGCCATTTTGGAAATACCCAATGTTCTATTTCGCCTCCCATAGACATGCGTACCAAGGACTGTTCAAAAACGAGTTTGAAGGACTAAGATTCGCTTCAGATAATGTCTAACAAACACATGGCAAGTAACATGAGTTACTCCAAGTGGGTTGATCTTGGAATCTTGTTGGGGATGTGTTAGGTTCTTTTATGCAGAGAACCTCAACAGTTATCTCACCACTCTCTCAACCCTCAAACAACAATAGAATAGTGAATGTATGTGTATTTCATGAATTCTGTAAAATGTGTGNCGACCGCTCACGTAGGCCTTGTGCTGAAAATCTTTTCCTTTTCCTTTACAAAAATAAAAATCAAATAAAAATATTTTGAAAAGGTTTAAGCACACGTCCGACCGCTCGCGTAGGCCTTGTGATGAAAATCTTTTCCTTTTCCTTTACAAAAATAAAAAAATCAATTAAAAATATTTTGAAAAGGTTTAAGCACACGTGCGACCACTCGCGTAGGCCTTGTGCTGAAAATCTTTTCCTTTTCTTTTACAAAAATTCAAAATCAATTAAAAATATTTTGAAAAGGTTTAAGCACACGTGTGACCGCTCGCGTAGGCCTTGTGCTGAAAATCTTTTCCTTTTCCTTTATAAAATTAAAAATCAAATAAAAATATTTTGAAAAGGTTTAAGCACACGTGCGACCGTTCGCGTAGGCCTTGTGCTAGAAAACCTTTTCCTTTTTATTAAAAATATCAAAATATTCCTAAACCACAAGTAATCTTTCTGAAAGAACTACGTAACCCTGATTTCTCATTTTGAATGAGAATACGTAAGAGCAAGGTCAATCCTTGTCGGGCCCAAAAAACCAAAAAAATATTTTTGTTTCTTTCTATTGTTGTCTTTGGGATAGTTAAACATTTTGCAAACCACATCTTATTTTGCGTATTTAATTAAAGGTACTGCCTTAGGGCAGGCGTTGTGGGGGTGCTAACACCTTCTCCACACGTAACCGACTCCCGAATCAAATCTTTGGTTTTCATAGACTAAGCCTTATCCTCTTTATGGTTTTTTCCATGGTTTTCCAGAATAAACTATGGTGGTGACTCCAAAACATTTTTCAAATAGTTTTCTTTTTGGATCGTCGTCCCGTCGCGATTCCGGTTGCGACAATGTTTTTGAATTTTCAATCGTCAAATTTTTGTTTCTTTATATAAAAATTGGGCTAATGTGTTTGCTCGGGTATTTTGTGTTCTTATGTAAGCTAGGTATTGATGTTGATGATGAAGAAGACACAAGAAACCAAAAAATTTGAGTAGCAATCTAGTCCACCCAAAAAGAGTTTACTTTTTTTCTTTTCCTTTCTATTTTTCTTTCCTGTTTTGCTGATAATCAGTGTGTCTTGGCCGGTCTGATAAATATGATACATTTGGTTATGTGACTTTGAGTGAGTTTGCATGACTTTGAGGAGAACCCTTTGTGTTTAATCATAATTTGATTTTGGAATACATAAAGAATGTGTTGTGATTTACTAAAAACTTTTGCTTGTGGTTGTTCTCATGTTTGTATGCTAAGGATGGTGTTATTATTTTTACTGTGGTTAATGATTATGGCATGACGTATGATAACCTTAGGAAACCAAAGAACTTAACCGGGTGAGATTTTATGCCTTAGAGTTTTTATTTATTGAGTGCTACCACTTTTGTGTTATAATTAACTTTGCTTGAGTTTTATTGGTAGTTGTTATTCATTTCATGCTTACATTAAAACAAGGTTGTCTTTCTTTCTCTCTATGCATCATATACCCAAAATAGCCAGTTGTGTTTTATAAGGCAATATACAACCATAACATACTAACCTATAAGCATTTACTAATGAGATATATATTCCAATCTTCCCTAACTTCAATGATTTAATTGTCAGAATATTATTGACATCTACAACTAAGAAAATAATACAAGAAAGAAAAATAATATAAAATTAGTCAATTAAAATTCTACTACCAATTAATTATATATACAATCAAGATAACTTACATATATTGGAATTATCCCTCCTTCACAGTATGTGTTAACTTTTTGACAAGTATACCAAATCGTTTCAAGTAATACAATGAAATAAGTTTCGAGTATCGTTCTCCCAAGGGAATTAAGTTACGTTATCAAACAGTAATTATTTACCGAAATCAATTTGATAACAAATGAAAGAAATTAAAAAAATCTTAAAAGTTGAAATTAAAAGTTGGAAGAAAGCTTCGTTGGAATTAAGTTCATGACTAACATTATAGTAACATATCTGAACAATATAATTTGCGTTCAAACATTAACATCACTATATCTTGGTTTAATCCCTTAAAACAAGTTTTGAAGAACTATGTTCAATTATTAATTTCTTAAGTAATTAAACATAACCTTTGCATTATGATGTTTATAAATGACCAGAAGAATTGAAACTATTCCTAGCATCGTTCCTTTTGGTTGCTTTTCTTACCTTCATACTCAAATTTACTTCCCAATACAACTTGAATAGATAAAATACAACATACTTCCGTATAATGACAAGTAAAACAAGAAAAACATATGAACATAACATATATTGAACAGGAAGATTACATCAAATGTTAGTCATTAAATTCAATTCCAACGAAAGAAAGAATTAGCTACTCATAGTCATCTAGAACGTACACAGTTTTGCAGTCCATAGCACTTGATGCCTTGAGTAGTCTCTTGAAGTCTGCAATATTCTATGATTCTTTTCTTTCTGTCTGAAGTTTGTTTCTCTATTTATTTCCCGCTTTAAAAGCCAAAGAAATAACTAATTTGCTAAGGGCACAGAGCTCATGCGCTAAGCGAATATTCAACTACAATTCTTTCTCTGATGTTTATTCGCTCAGCGGGTTGTGCTGGTGCGCTGATCGAATAAAACTAATATTAGATGAGCGAAATAATTTTTGGCGTAGCGAGAAACGTCTAACAACACTCCACTTTGATGTATAACTTCCTGTACAATTTACTGCACATTTCCTACTTCTAATTACAACTTTTCAATGAGGAAATACATGAATAATTACAACTTTGAGCTCATTTATAAGTGTAAAATCAAGTATTTTTCACACTTATCAATGTGATAATTTTCTTCATATAATTACAATTGTAAAACCCACAACCATTGTTGTTGGATTGTTTTGGATACTAGAAAACGAAAAGTAGAAAACATCATTATACGTTATATAAGTAACATCAATTGATCCTAAAGGAGCATATTTCCCTACTACTAAATCAGATCATGCTATAAAACAAGCCAAACGAATAAGATAATGTTCACAGACCACACTAGCATCAAGGACCTCAAAACCAAGGATTGTACTGCACTCAAGATCCCTCTATGCATCAACTTCGAAGTAAATAATTTATAAACTTAATTAATTTAACAACCAATGTATTAATTATACTAGAGAATTGGACTGGACATATCCTAGTCACTCGAAGGATGCACCTAGTACAAGTTAAATCATAATGGAAAATGATGTTATTGCATAATAGATCCTTCTATGCTTCAATTTTTCAAAGAGAGAATTTATAGGCCTAAGAAGATGTAGTTCTTAATGTAAGGCATGGTACTCTCGGCTTAGGGCTGGTTAGGACTTTTCAAGAAGGTGGACTCATGCATAATACACTAAATGGATTTCAAGCAGCATAGACCCACATATAATGCAGCATGCTTGATCACACAACTCCACTAAAAACATAAGTTACCCTCAAGCAAGGCAGCCACACAAGGCCAATTGCAACATCATATCTAGGAGAACACACCTCATGATAAGCAAAAGTTATAAACCATGACATTCAAAACAAGATACACACCAAAATTCTTACTCTGACACGAACAGAACCACACAACACATCAAAATGACTTTACACATCATAACAGTCACACAAAAACAGTTAAGATTAACTCTCCTTACCTTTTAAACCAACAGATAGCTCGACTTCTATGTGCTTCTATAAACACAGTCCATGTTCTTCCTATCCTTTCTCGCTCTCTAACCACACTAACCAATGCACAATGTTGTCTTTTTAATTCTCGCCGTAGGGTTCTTTTTATGTAAAGTTGTTGCTTATTTAATCCCTTGCATTTAGAAAAAAAACCACTTCGTTTAGTTTTAAAAAACACCCAACCAGCCATTGCCACACAAAACAATTTAAGCTACTGCCCTACACCAAAAAATCACCTCAAAACCTTTTATTTCAACACCTAAACATGTAATTCTCGTGCAAACACTTGGGCAAAACAAACCAGAAAATATATGACCAATTTACCATCTAAGACCATTAATCACAACATGCTTAGACCATTCAACTAGTTATGATTTACATGCTCGTCGAACCAGAATTCTATGACAATAAAACAATGCATAGATCATGTATTGGAAGCAAGAAAAAATATATTCTAACAACTAAAATACCCTCCCTTTTTGGAAAAATTTCCAGAATATTACAAGGCACTAATCACTTGAAATAAACAATTGTATTGTACCTTAATTGGTGTTCACTTGATATTGTTTAATATAGACTTTAAAACCATATATCCTTTTTGAGCTCGGTAGGTTTATATAACTCTAGTTAATAAATAAAATTAAAGCATATATGAGTAAAAAAAATATAACTAAAAGAATACATATATGTGAATCTCATGTATATTCTTATATTTCAAACAAATTCTTCCAATCTTGCCTCATACTAATGTCTATCGCCAATTGGTCAAGATAATGAATTATCTCTAATGTAGATTTATTCCGAGTAAGACTTAATGTTGGCTAAAATTTGAAATGAATTAACAAAATTATAATTCATGCATCTAATTTTGAAAGTAATACATTGCTTATAAAGTTGGAAAGTAAAGTATTACCTAATATTGATAGGTGAAAGAACAAACTTATAAATCACCCTATTATGAAGAAAAATAATGACTATTTTTTACATTCTCTCTTTCATTGGAAGTTCATGTGTTATGATTTGAGATAATAAAAAAAAGAATGTCTTATGAATCGGCACAATAAATTTTTTATATAGATACCTTATAAAAGCAAAATGTAAAAATATATTAGTAATATGATAAGAAATACTAATGAAAAAATGAAGTTAATGATAAAAAATAGTATATTATGCTTGATATATATATGTATATATACATGTATATATACATGTATGTATACATGTATATACATGTATGTATACATGTATATACATGTATATATACATGTATATATACATGTATGTATACATGTATATACATGTAT